>NW_026539238.1:0-94733 GCF_027791375.1 Indicator indicator
ATCAAGAGCTCCCCCCCCCCCCCCCCCCCCAACATCCCTCCCCCCCCCCCATTTGAACCTGAGTCCTTCCCCTCTGCCAGGGAGCTCCCTTGAGCAATCCCAACTGGAAAAACCAGCAGCCATTAAGGAAAAGCTGGCAGGCTGGCATGGAAAAGCTTGCAGGCTGGCATGGAAAAACTGCCAGGTTGGCATGGAAAAGCTTCCAGGCTGGCATGGAAAAGCTGCCAGCTTGCTCTTGGGGTTTTTTTTTTTTGTTTGTTTTGGTGGGGTTTTGAGTTTTTTTTTTTTTTTTTGGCATGCAAACCCTTTCCTGGGGCTTTCAGAAGTTTATTTGAGGAGCCTGGAGAAGTGGTGAGTGAATAGAATAAGGATGAGGTGGAGAAAGACAGGAATGGGCCCACAAGGTGGGACCAAGGAATGCTGAGCATTCCAGGGGAGGTCTTCAGGGCTGCATTCAGCTCCCTTCCTCTCCAATCCCACCTCCCACCCACCCAAAATCCCTTGGGAAACTGTGGCAGAGGGAAGAAAATCCTAGGCTGGTGAGGGGTTTGGAGGGCATGGAGCCAGCTGAGGGACATGGGATTGGTTAGTGTGGAGAAGAGGAGGCTGAGGAGAGACCTCCTTGCTCTCTACAGCTCCCTGAAAGGAGGCTGCAGTGAGGTTGGGGTTGGGCTCTGCTCCCTGGGATCAGGTGATGGAAGGAGAGGAACTGACATCATGGAATTGTTGGGGTTGGAAAAGCTCTCTGGGATCATCCAGTCCAACATCAACCCAACCCCATCCTGGCCATCAAACCATGGCCACAAGTGCCATGGCCACAGGGTTCTGGAACCCCTCCAGGCATGGGGACTCCACCACCTCCCTGGGCAGCCTCTGCCAATCCCTCACCACTCTTGCACCAAAGACATTTTGCCTCCTCCCCAACCTAAGCCTCCCCTGGCACAATTTCAGGCCAGTTCCTCTCCTTCTGTCACCTGAGACTGGGGAGCAGAGCCCAACCCCAACCTCCCTGCAGGCTCCTCTCAGGGAGCTGTAGAGAGCAATGAGGTCTCCCTCAGCCTCCTCTTCTCCTGGCACTCCAGTCCCTGGCTATGTCTCATGAAAACTTCATTCCAGAAGCATTTTGGCTGCTTTTCAACCCCAACCTTTGCTTTTGACCCAGCCTCTGCCCTGCTTGCCCACCTCACCCACCCAGTGCCACCCCACTGCTCTCACCTGTGAGCCCATCCAGGCCAGTCCTGCTCCTGGGCAGATTCTTTGGGAGCATCTTCCTCCATGGCTCACTCTCCTCATGGCTTGGCAGAAACAGTCCTGGAGGCCACAGCTCTCTGCCCCCTGGCTGCAGGCAAAGCTGCTCCCCACAGCCTGGCTCCTGCTCCTCTTGCCCCTCTGCCACCAGCCCTACCAGCACACAGCCTGGCAAAGGCTGCTGAGCTCTGGGTATGGCCAGAGCCAGCCACAAGCCTCCCTGGGAGCAATCTGGGCTGGACTGGCAGTGATGGTGTGGCCAGGGTTGGCACTGCTGGTGTGGCAGGGCTGGCACTGCTGGTGTGGCCAGGGCTGGCAGCAGGTCTCTGGGACCCTTCTCTGGGTATGGCAGGGCTGGCAGCAGTGGTATGGCAGGACTGGCACCTCTGGTGTGGCCAGGGCTGGCAGCAGGTCTCTGGGACCCTTCTCTGGGCTGTTCCACGTTGGTGCCACTCAAAAATCATTGCCTGTTCCTCAGGGGCTCCAGCCCAGTCTCAGGGGGCCCTGAGTGAAGCCCCCCACCCCCCAACTTGGCAGTTGTCCTCTCCCCTTCTCACAGAGCAGCAAATGCTTTTGTACAGCTGGTCTGCAATGGTGCCCAGAAAGGTGCCAGGTTGGCAGGAGCCCTTCCCCTGCCCAGGGATGCTCTGCTTACTGCCAGCCTCCCCAGCAAGGGATGGCAGGAGATGGCTTCCCACCCCCTCAGCACCACCTTCACCACTGCCTTGATCAGCCTCTGGGGGCAGGGGAGGGGAAAGCAGTGTGCCCTCCACCCCATCACCCCCTCCACCCCTCCTCAGTGTGCCCTCCACCCCACCACCCCATTCACCCCCCCTCAGTGTGCCCTCCACCCCACCACCCCATTCACCCCCCCTCAGTGTGCCCTCCACCCCATCACCCCCTCCACCCCTCCTCAGTGTGCCCTCCACCCCATCACCCCCTCCACCCCTCCTCAGTGTGCCCTCCACCCCACCACCCCCTCCACCCCCCCTCAGTGTGCCCTCCACCCCCCCTCCCTCTGCCAGTGCCTGAGGAAAATGAGAGCTGATGCAGTCCATCCCCTGCTGGGCACCACTGGCTATGGGCAGGATGCTGGCACAGCCCTGGGCAGAAGCAGGGGCAGGCACCCCTGGGGCTTTTCTCTCTCTGCAGACACCCAGGTGGGTTTGGGAGGGGTGGGGGTGGGGAGATGGGGAGGGTCACTCAGGTCAGCTGCTTTCAGCACTGGTCCACACCTGGCAACCTTCTTCTTCCATGGGCAGGTTGAGGAACCTGGCCCAGGATTGCTCCGCAGGGTTTGTGTTGCTGTCCTTGGCACCATGGAATGGGTTGGGTTGGGTTGGGTTGGGCAGGACCCTTAAAGGACAGCCAAGCCCTCCCCCTCCCTGAAGTGAGCAGGGACATAGCAGCACTATGCCAGACCTCAGCATCACAGAAGGGTTTGGCTTGGAAGGGAGTTTCAAGACCACCCAGCTCCAACCCCCTGCCATGGGCAGGGACACCTCCCACCAGCCCATGGCTGCTCAAGGCCTCATCCAGCCTGGTCCTGAACACCTCAGGGAGAGGGCAGCCACAGCCTCCCTGGGCAACCTGTGCCAGTGGCTCCCCACCCTCACTGCCAACAATTTCTTCCTCCTCTCCACTCTCACTCTCCCCTCTCCCAGCTCCAAGCCATTGTCCCTCATCCTGTCCCTCCCAGCCCTTGTCCCAAGTCCCTCCCCAGCTCTCCTGGAGCCCCTTCAGGTTGCTCTGAGGTCTCCCTGGAGCCTTCTCTTCTGCAGGCTGCACAGCCCCAACTCTCCCAACCTGTCCCCACAGGGGGAGGCTCTGCAGCCCTCTGCTCATCTTTTGTGGGTATGTGGAGTCCCCAGACCTGGAGGTGTTCCAGAACCCTGTGGCCATGGCACTTGGGGCCATGGTTTGATGGCCATGGTGGGGTTGGGTGGCTGCTTGGACTGGCTGATCTTGGAGGTCATTTCCACCCCTCTGGTCACCCAGAGCTGAAGGATGCTGGAGGGAGAAGGAAGTCAGAGGAACTCCTTCAAACCCTGCCCAGCTGGCAGGCTCCTGTCCCACCAGACCCCTCTGCTTGCTTCTACAAAAGCAGAGGAAGGTGGAAAAGTTCATTTCCCCCTCCCAGCAACCTGCCAGCACTTTCTAGAAAGCAGCCAAGAACTGTGAAACCTTGGGAGGAGGGAGGGGGAGGATGAGGATGGAGGGGAGGGGAGGGATTTGCAAAACAAACAGTGAGCAAAGACAAAGAGCTGGGTTCCTGCTCCGGGAGGCTGCCTGCCAACAGACACTGATGGTATCAGAGGGCTAATTAACAACAGGAAACCCGCCCTAATTAGTGCTCAGGAAAGCACTTTGATGAGAAAGGCATCAGGGTTGACATCAGAATAAAAGAGAGAGAGAGAGCACAGAGAGGTCAAATTGTTCCTAAACACCAGGAAAAGAAGCAAAGCTGTCCCTCTCCTCTCCCTCTCCTCTCCCTCTCCCTCTCCTCTCCCTCTCCTCTCCCTCTCCTCTCCCTCTCCTCTCCCTCTCCTCTCCCTCTCCTCTCCTCCCCATGCCAGGGGAGGTTCAGGTTGGAGATTAAAAAGAATTTCTTCCCAGGAAGGGTTCTCAGGCCCTGGCCCAGGCTGCCCAGGGAGGTGGTGGAGTCTCCATGCCTGGAGGGGTTTCACAGCTGCCTGGAGGTGGTTGGGTGGTGGTGGCTCAGCAGCACTGGTGGCACTGTGGGCTCTGGGGGAGAGGGTTGGCACTTGCTGATCTCCAAGGTCTCTTCCACCCTCAGCTGCTCTGTGTCTCCATGAGAGGGCAGAGCCACTGCAGGCAGCAAGCTCTGAGCATCACAGTTGAGCTGTGGCCACCTCCCTGCCTGGAGGGGTCAGGCAGCCCTTGCAGACATCTCCTCTCCTTTTTTGGAGCATAGGCTGGGGTTGATGGCTGGAGTTTCCCCTTGCCAGGGGGAGCTCAGGAGCCCTGTCAGTGCTCCCAGTCCCCTCTGGCTGGTAGCCATGGCAGCAGGGAGGTCTTCACGTGATGTTGGCATTTCTGCAGCACAAAGGAGCCTCTCATCTGGAGTGAGTCACTGCCCTGCCTGGCCTTCATTCCTCCACTCACTGCAGAGGCAGAGCAGCACAGCATGGCCAACCTGCTGCTCACCCTGGGGAGGTTCCAACATCATGGGTTTGAAGGGGCCTCAGAGATATCTACTCCATGGGCAGGGACACCTCCCACCAGCCCAGGTTGCTCAAAGCTTCATCCAACCTGGCCTTGAACACCTGCAGGCAGGAGGCAGCCACAACCTCCCTGGGCAGCCTGTGCCAGAGTCTCACCTCCCTCACACTGAACAACTTCTTCCTCAGCTCCACTCTAACCCTGCTCTGCCTCATCTCCAAACCATTCCCCCTTGGCCTGGCTCTAGACCCCCTCAGCAAAAGTTCCTCTGCAGCCTTCCTGCAGGATCCCTTCAGGTCCTGGCAGGCAGTTCTGAGGTCCCCCTGGAGCCTTCTCCTCTGCAGGCTGCACACCCCCAGCTCCCTCAGCCTGGCCTCCCAGCAGAGCTGCTCCAGCCCTTGCAGCATCTTTGTGACCCTCCTCTGGAAGGGGTCACCCAGAGGAACACAAGCAGATGGACACCCACACCAGAGCTGATCAGCAGCTCCTCAGGCTTCCCTTTTCTCATTTCCCCCCCCCACCCCCCCTCCCTCCCTTTTTTTTTTTTAATCCCATTCCTATTTTGGGCTGAAACTTTCCAGCTTTGGTCCATGCCCTTGGGAGGGAGGGAAATGTTCTGAGGGAGATCTGAGCAATATCCAACAAGTTGAGTTTGAGTCATCTGAAGAGCTAAGCCCTAGGTGCCCATGAGCATCTCCTCCTGCTTTTAGAGGGGGGAGGAGAGGGGAGGAGAGGGGAGGAGAGGGGAGGAGAGGGGAGGAGAGGGGAGGAGAGGGGAGGAGAGGGGAGGAGAGGGGAGGAGAGGGGAGGAGAGGGGAGGAGAGGGGAGGAGAGGGGAGGAGAGGGGAGGAGAGGGGAGGAGAGGGGGAGGGGAGGGGAGGGGAGGGGAGGGGAGGGGAGGGGAGGGGAGGGGGAGGGGAGGGGAGGGGAGGGGAGGGGAGGGGGAGGGAGAGGGGAGGGGGAGGGGAGGGGGAGGGAGGGGGGAGGGGGAGGGGAGGGGAGGGGGAGGGGAGGGGGAGGGGAGGGGAGGGGAGGGGGAGGGGGAGGGGAGGGGAGGGGAGGGGAGAGCTTTTTTGTTCTAGGCTGCAGCCACAGGAGTGTGGGCAGCAGGGCAGGATAGGGGATTCTGCCCCTTGACTCTGCTCTGCTGAGACCTCATCACCAATCCTGCCTCCAGTCCTGGTAGAGAAAGTGGTCTAGAGGCTGTTGCCAGGAGCATGTCCTGCTGGTTAAAGGTCTCCTGCTTTCAAGGTTCAAGTGCTTAATTTTATTCCAAGCTTCCCAAATTCAGCCACATTGTCCTGGGTTTTCCATTTACCCTGCAATTCCTTTCTAGGCCTGAGTCTAATCCCCAGTTTGGTGGTTTGTTTTTGTTTTTGGTTTTTTACTTTCATTAGGACCTTAGCAGTGATTAACCTGCAAGGGCACCAAATCCTTTTAACAGCTTGGGCTGGCTATAAATACAGAGAAACTACCTGCCCTGCTCCTAGCCACAGGGCAAAACAACTCCCTCCACAGGCAGATGGTTGGGTTGGAAAAGCTCTCTGGGATCAGGCAGTCCAAGCAGCAACCCAACCCCACCATGGCCAGCAAACCATGGCCACAAGTGCCATGGCCACACCTTGCTGGAGCACCTCCAGGCATGGGGACTCCACCACCTCCCTGGGCAGCCTCTGCCAATCCCTCACCACTCTTGCACCAAAGACATTTTGCCTCCTCTCCAACCTAAGCCTCCCCTGGCACAATTTCCTGAGACTGGGGAGCAGAGCCCAACCTCCCTGCAGCCTCCTCTCAGGGAGCTGTAGAGAGCAATGAGGTCTCCCTCATCCTCCTCTTCCCCAGCTCCCTCAGCTGCTCCTCCCCAGCCCTCTTCTCCAGACCCTTCCCCACCTTTGTTGTCCTTCTCTGGACCTGCTCCAGCTCCTCAATGTCCTTCTTGAAGTGAGGGACCCAAAACTCACCCCAGGACTCAAGGTGTGGCCTCAGCAGTGCCCAGCCCAGGGGCACAATCCCTGCCCTGCTCCTGCTGCCCACCCCATTGCTGCTCCAGGCCAGGCTGCTGGTGCCCTTCTTGGCCACACCTGGGCACCACCTGGCTCATCTCCAGCTGCTGCCAACCAGCACCCCCAGCTCCTTTTCTGCTGGGCAGAAAACTTTCCAACCACTCTGCCTCAAGCCTGGAGCATCCATGGGGCTGTTGTGACCCAAGAGCAGGACCCAGCACTTGGCTTGGCTAAATCTGAGTTCATGGATCCAGCCTGGGCAGATCCCTTTGCAGAGCCTCCCTCACCACTGCCACCTGACTGAGTGCCATCTGCAAACCTCCTGAGGCTGCACTCACCTCCCTCCCACCCAGGTGATTGACAAAAGCACTAAAGAGAGCTGCCCCCAGCTCTGAGCCCTGGGGAACACACCACTGGTGACCAGCTACCAACAGAGTCAATTCCTCTCCCCATCCCTCTTTGGGCCTGGCCATCAGCCAGTTCTTACCCCAGCAAGCCAGGAGCAGGCAGCTCCTCCAGGAGGTGTTGGTCTTGAACTTGACACAGAACATTCACTCAGCATCACTTCTCTGCAAGGCAACCAGGGCAGGCCATGAAGAGGAAGGTGAAGACATCTCCACTAGGAAAAAACTCTGTCTCAATATTTCAAAGTATCTCTCTAGAGCAGTGTGGATCCCTCCAGTGAAGGTCTGGAGGGAATGGAGCAAAACTAGAAGTGGGGAGATTCAGACTGGATGTTAGGAAGAAATTCTTCCACCAGGAGGGTGGTGAGAGCCTGGCACAGGTTGCCCAGGGAGGTGGTGGAAGAGGATCCTTGGAGGTTTTTGCAGCCAGGCTGTGAGCAACCTGCTGTGGTGTGAGGTGTCCCTGCCCATGGCAGGGGGGGGTGGGACTGGCTGAGCCTTGAGCTCCCTTCCAGCCCTGACAGTTCTGTGATTCTAAGAGCTTGCTGTAAGATATCTAATAGAGACCAAAGCAAAGAGAATCCTGGGGCCATTTCTGGGCTCCCCAGTACAAGAAGGGCAGGGACTTAGAATGGCTTAGGGTGGAAGGGACCTTAGAGATCATCTGCTCCAAGCTCCCTGCCATGGACTTGCTGGAGAGGGGACAGCAAAGGGCTCCAAAGCTGCTGAGGGGCCTGGCACAGCTCTGCTGTGAGCAAAGGCTGAGAGAATTGAGGCTTTTAGCCTGCAGAAGAGCAGCCTGAGGGAGATCTCCTCAGTGCTCAGCAATACTGCAAGGGTGGCTGGCAGGAGGGTGGCACCAGGCTTTTTGCAGTGGTGCCCAGTGACAGGACAAGGGCTGAGGGGCACAGAGCTGACCAGCAGAAGTGCCACCTAAACATGAGGAGGAACTGCTGGGATGTAAGGCTGGCAGAGCCCTGGAGCAGGCTGCCCAGAGAGGTGCTGGAGCCTCCATCTCTGGAGACATTCCACCCCCTCCTGGAGCTGCTCCTGTGTGTGACCTCCTCTTGGTGACCCTGCCTTGGCAGGGGGGTTGGGCTGGATCACCTCCAGAGGTCCCGTCCCCCCCCCAGCAGCCTGTGATTGTGTCCCCTCGGCAGGAGCCACCCGGGGCAGGGGGAATTGCTCACCTCCTGCTGTGGCTTCACACCTCTGCTCCTTTGGCTCTGGCTGCAGAGGGACAAGAGGGACAGATGGCTGTGGCACAGCACTGCCTGCCTGGACCTGTTCCTGTGTGACCTCCTCTAGGTGACCCTGCCTTGGCAAAGGGGGGGGTTGGACTGGATCACCTCCAGAGGTCCCTTCCACCCCCTACCAGTCTGTGATGCTGTGAGTGCTAAAAGAATGGAAGTGCAACATGCAGCAGAAAACAAAACCAAGAGGCAGTGAAGGAGATTCCCAGAAGGATTTGGGTTGGAAAGGACCTCCAAGATCATCCAGATCCAACCCCTCCCCCATGCCACGGGCAGGGACACCTCCCACTAGCCCAGGTTGCTCCTTTATCCCTTTCATCACCTCTCCAACCTCACCCTGGTAAGCCCAACCCTACCTTGACCTCAATCACCACCTGGAGGATAATCTCTCCAAAGACCTAAAGCCACAAACAGATTGCAGAGGAGGAGGCTCTCAGCTCTCCCTGCCCTTCCAGACTTGGATTTGTCCACCCCCATCTCATCTTGCACCTTCAAAACCAAGGTCCTCACCACAGATGATTGACATCTAAGAGGAGCTTTGCCCCTCCCTCTCCTTCTGGTCATTAAAATGATTCTGATCGTTCCATTAGTAGCATGAAGTCAGCTCTGAGCCTCTGGGAAGGCCATTGGAAAAAATTATTATTATTATTATTATTATTATTATTATTATTATTATTATTATTATTATTATTATTATTATTATTATTATTCCTGCCCATCAGCCCATCTCTGGGCTGAAATAATCTCCCTTTTTTCTCTTTTATTTTAAAAATCTGCTTTTTCTCCACTAAAATTAATAATAATAATAATAATAGCAACAACAATAACAATTAATATAATAAAATAAAATAAAATAAAATAAAATAAAATAAAATAATATAATATAATATAATATAAAATAATATAAAATAATAAAATAAAATAAAATAAAATATAATATAATATAATAAAATAAAATAAAATAAAATAAAATAAAATAAAATAAAATAAAATAAAATAAAATAAAATAAAATAATATTATATTATATTATATTATATAATAATAATAGTGCATCAGTGAGCAAAACTAATAATAATAATTTACTAATAATACAATAAAAACTAATTGTTAATAATAACAATAATAATGTAATAATAATACAATAATAAACATAACTAATAATAATACAATAATAATATAATAATAACAGTGCATCAGTAAGCAAAACTAATAATAATAATTCACTAATAATACAAAAATAATAATATAATAATAACTAATAGTTAATAATAACAAAACCAAATGAATAATAATACAATAATAAAATAACTAATAATAATTAACTAATAATACAATAATAATATAATAATTAATAACAGTGCAGTGAGCAAAACTAATAATAATTTACTAACAATACAAAAATAAGATAATAATAACTAATAGTTAATAATAACTATAACAATTTACTAATAATACAATAATAAAAATAACTAATAATAATAGTGTACTAATAATACAATAATAATACAATAATAATAACAGTGCATCAGTAAGCAAAACTAATAATAATAGTGTACTAATAATACAATAATAATATAATAATAACAGTGCATCGGTGAGCAAAACTAATAATAATGATTTACTAATGCAAAAATAATATAATAAACAGTAGTTAATAATAACAATAATAATTTAATAATAATACAATAATAATAAATAATAGATAATAATAATTTACTAATAATACAATAATAATGTAATACTAAATAATAGTTAATAATAACAATAATAATTTAATAATAATACAACAATAATAAATAATCGATAATAATAATAACAACAAACAATAATAAAGGGGATGGGAAATGAGTGGAATTTTGAAGGAAAAACCACAGCAAATGAGTGCTGATCTGGGAGGGTTATTGGAGGTACAGCAAACTCTGAAAGCCATCACAGCCAACTATTGGTTTGAAAGCTTTGCCTTCAGCCATGCCATAGAGTCATGGAGTGGTTTGGGTTGGAAAAGGCCTTCTGGGATCAGCCAGTCCAACATCAACCCAACCCCACCATGGCCACCAAACCATGGCCACAAGTGCCATGGCCACAGGGTTCTGGAACCCCTCCAGGCATGGGGACTCCACCACCTCCCTGGGCAGCCTCTGCCAATCCCTCACCACTCTTGCACCAAAGGAATTTTTCCACATCTTCAACCTAAGCCTCCCCTGGCACAATTTCAGGACGTTTCTCCTCCTTCCATCACCTGAGACTAGGGAGCAGAGCCCAACCCCAACCTGGCTCCAGCCTCCTCTCAGGGAGCTGTAGAGAGCAATGAGGTCTCCCTCAGCCTCCTCTTCCCCAGCTCCCTCAGCTGCTCCTCCCCAGCCCTCTTCTCCAGACCCTTCCCCACCTTTGTTGCCCTTCTCTGGACACTCTCCAGCCCCTCAATATCCTCCTTGAAGTGAGGGACCCAAAACTGAAGCCAGGATTCAAGCTGTAGCCTCAGCAGGGCTGAGTAGAGAGGGACAATCACATCCCCAGACCTGCTGACCATGAGCTCATGCAAACCTCCTGCCAGGGAGCTGTAGAGAGCAATGAGGTCTCCCTCAGCCTCCTCTTCCCCATCTCACTCAGCTGCTCCTCCCCAGCCCTCTTCTCCAGACCCTTCCCCAGCTCCTCCAGACCCCTTCCACAGCTTTGTTGCCCTCAAAAATCAAATCCCAGAAGCAGATCTGAACCCTGGGTTGACTTTTGCACCTTTCCTGGTTGGATTACATAATCATTTATCTAGGGAAAGAATACTTTGCACTCCCCAGCTGAACCTTCTCTACCCAGCAGGAAATCATTTGCAAATGACTGAGGACAAGAACTCTTTAGGGAGGTTTGGGTGAGGCCAGGTTTGACCCCTGCAGTGCTGAGGGTTGTGGTGGCTTCAGACCCTCCCCTGCAGTCTCATTGGAGCTCGTTATTGGCAACTTGTCCCTGCCCCCTCCCTGGAGGTGTTGAAGGCCAGGTTGGAGGAGACCTTGAGCAACCTGGGCTGGTGGGAGGTGTCCCTGGGAGGGGGGTGGGGGTTGGAACTGGATGATCTTGAAGGTCCTTTCCAAGCCAAACCATTTTATGAGTCTGAGATTGGTTGAAAAGAGAGGAAACCCTCCTGAACTAAGACAGAATCCCAGCAGGGTGGGGATTGGAAGGGACCTCTGAAGATCTAGTCCAGACTCCCCCTCCTAGAGCAGGATCACCTAAATAAATCACCCAGGGACATGTCCAATATCTTCTGGCTTTTTCCACCACAGAAACCCATCTGCAACTCCCTCAAAGGAGGCTGGAGCCAGGTGGGGGTTGGTCTCCTCTCACCTGCAGCCAGGGACAGGAGAAGAGGAAGCAGCCTCCAGCTGTGCCAGAGGAGGTTCAGGTTGGAGGGTAGGCAAAAAGCCTTCTCAGAAAGGCTTCTCAGGCCCTGGCCCAGGCTGCCCAGGGAGGTGGTGGAGTCTCCATGCCTGGAGGGGTTTCACAGCTGCCTGGATGTGGTGCTGAGGGAGGTGGTTGGGTGGTGGTGGCTCAGCAGCACTGGTGGCACTGTGAGCTCTGGGGGAGAGGGTTGGCACTTGCTGATCTCCAAGGTCTCTTCCAGCCTGGGCAGCTCTGTGATTTTGTGTTTCTGTTTTGGGAGAGGAAGAACACAACAAACCCAAGAAGCCCCCTGCAGGGGTGAAGCTCAGCCCCAGGCTGCTGGTGGGTCCTGGGCTCACCCAGGGACAGGGACAGTGGCAGGGCTGACACCTGAGGAGCAGCCTGGTTGCCTCACCCCAGACCTGTGCAACCTGCAGCACTGCTCCCAGGATTTGCTGGACACCTGGAAAGTGCCTTGGCTGTGCCACTGGGGCTGCTGCCTGCAGCAAAACCTGCCCCCAGCTTTTCCTCCAGAGGATGGGAACCAGCTCCTCTCCATGGAGCCAGCAGGTGCCAAGGAACCCTGGCCAGCAGAAGCCTTGGGGAGGAGCTGCAGCCTTTCACATGGCATTGTCCTGCTCACTGCTTCTTGCCACTTTTCAGCTCACCTTTCAGCAGCTTGCTCTGGTTGGTGCTGGCTTTGTAGACCATGAGGGACTGGTGGTGCTGGAGGAAAAGTGGGCGTGGGAGCACTGGAGCAGGCTGCCCAGGGAGGGTTGTGGAGTCTCCCTCTCTGGAGATATTCAAGCCCCACCTGGATGTGTTCCTGGGTGACCTGCTCTAGGTGACCCTGCTCTGGACTGGATGAGCTTTTGAGGTCCCTTCCAGCTCCTAACATCCTGTGTGACTGTGTGATCTGGAGCTATCAGCTGGCTGCTAACCAGGCATTCACCTTCCCATCCAGCACCCAGTCCCAGCATGGCTGGGAAAAGACCTTCACAGGGGCTTGATTGCAGTGATGGGCAAGAGCAGAGTGGCTTCTCCAGGGCAAACATAGCCAAGAGCCAACCCAGTGACTGGAAGAGGCTGGCGACTGGCTGCTGGCGACTGGCTGCTGGCGACTGCCTGCTGGAGACTGCCTGCTGGAGACTGCCTGCTGGAGACTGCCTGCTGGAGACTGCCTGCTGGAGACTGCCTGCTGGAGACTGCCTGCTGGAGACTGCCTGCTGGAGACTGCCTGCTGGAGACTGCCTGCTGGAGACTGCCTGCTGGAGACTGCCTGCTGGAGATGTGGCAGGTGACTGAGGTCTATCAAATGAGCCCAGGGGACCACCTGCACACTTGTTTGCATGCTGTGGGCTCTGGCCAGGGAGAGGACAAGCTGGCTGGGAGAGGAGAGCCCTTGCTGTGCTTCTCCTTCCTGTCTCAGCTGGAAATCAGCACAGCTTCTCCTTCCCTGCACTTGCTTCCTGCCTCCAGGCAGCTGCTGCAGGTTGGTGCAACCCCAGGGCTGGAAGGGATCTTCAGGAAGATCTCACCTAGGCTTGTGCTCCTCCACCCCTGAAAGATGCTCATCAGGCTCTCACCACAGCAGCCAGCAGCTGTGGGGGAGGCCACCACCTCCCTGAGGTGGATGGCTGCCAGAAATTCCTCTTCCCAGAGGCAAACCCAAGGTGGCACCAGGCTGGCACCCTCGAGTATCTTGCAGTCTGTGGGCCTCAAGCTGCTTCTTGCAGTGTGATGAGGGCTGTGAGCTTGGCTTGTGAGCATAGTCCACATCTTTTCCACATGAGTCACCCTCCAGCTGCTGTCTGAGCCCAGCAGAGGAACCCCAGTGGGGTTGGGTTGTTGGGGTTTTTTTCCCTCTTCGTGGTGGTTCCTGGCCAGGCAGTGACTCAAAGCTGTCAGAGGTGAAGAACTCTTTTATCTCAGCACTCATTAACCACCCAGAGCCATAAAAAGCAAATTCCTTCAGGGCTCCTTTCTCCTTAAGGTTGGATTTCCAAGCATGACGACTGGGTCTGGGGAGGGAGACTGAGGGAGAAGATTCCTAAAGAGGCTCAGTAAAAAAAAAAAAATAAATCTCCAGAGCACAGAAAGCTTCTGTGGTGCTGGTGTAGGTGGCAGAAGGTTCTGTCAGCATTGGGTGAGGGTCTAGGCAGGGGGGGGAAAAAAGAGGCAGATACTATCTGTAGCACTCAACAAAGCCTTCAGCCACTGTGGGAAAGAATTAAGGACAAAAAAATGAAACCTTCTACCCTCAGGTGCTTGCCTGACTCCTAACTCCTGCTCCAGGACCTGCTTGGGGTTTTTCACTTCTCTTTTTTATCTTCTTCTTCTTTCTCTGAAATCTCAGCAGTGAGGATTTCTTCCTCCCCTTGAGCAGCAGAAATCACCTGGATGGTGACTAAATTATCAGCAGACTTGGAGACTATTGCTCCTCCCAGGGGAGCTTGGTGGGAGGTGAGAGGTGGTCTCTGGTGCCCTGGGGATTTGGGTGGTGCTGGGCTGGAGGTGGGACCCTGGAAGACCAGAAACAAGAGGCAAAGAAAAAAAAGAAATCCATCAGCTTCTGGAGATCCTTTGCCACAATGCCTGAGCTGTGCAAACCAGGCAGGGGGGGTGTGGAGTTTCACCACAACGGACCTCAGCATTTGTGGTGGCAGGATGAGGGACAATGGCTTGGAGCTGGGAGAGGGGAGAGTGAGAGTGGAGATGGGGAAGAAATTGTTGGCAGTGAGGGTGGGGAGCCACTGGCACAGGTTGCCCAGGGAGGCTGTGGCTGCCCCCTGCCTGGAGGTGTTCAGTCCAGGCTGGATGAGGCCCTGAGCAAGCTGTGCTGGTGGGAGGTGTCCCTGCCCATGGCAGGGGGGCTGGCAATGAATGACCTTTGATGTCCTCTCCAACCCAACCCATTCTGTGAATCTATGATCTGGATGTCAACTTCCTGCCCAAGACAAGTGAGGTTAGGGTTGGGCTCTGCTCCCCAATCTCAGGTGACAGAAGGAGAGGAACTGACCTAAAATTGTGCCAGGGGAGGTTTAGGTTGGAGAGGAGGCAAAATGTCTTTGGTGCAAGAGTGGTGAGGGATTGGCAGAGGCTGCCCAGGGAGGTGGTGGAGTCCCCATGCCTGGAGGGGTTCCAGCAAGGTGTTCAAGAAATGGTCTGATAGCCATGGCAGGGTTGGGTTGATGTTGGACTGGATGATCCCAGAGAGCTTTTCCAACCCCAACAATTCCATGATGCTATTTCCTCTCCTTCCATCACCTGATCCCAGGGAGCAGAGCCCAACCCCAACCTCACTGCAGCCTCCTTTCAGGGAGCTGTAGAGAGCAAGGAGGTCTCTCCTCAGCCTCCTCTTCTCCAAACTAACCAATCCCATGTCCCTCAGCTGCTCCATGCCCTCCAAACCCCTCACCAGCCTTGTTGCTCTTCTCTGGACACCCTCCAGGATCTTTCCTATCCTGTGGCACCGAGAACTGAACACAGTTCTCAAGCTGTGCCCTCACTAGTGCCCAGCACAGGGGCACCATCACCTCCCTGCTCCTGCTGGCCACACCATTGCTGCTCCAGGCCAGGCTGCTGGTGGCCTTCTGGGCCACTTGGGCACACTGCTGGCTCATCCTCAGACAGCTATCAGCCAGCAGCCCCAAGCTCCATCTCTGCAGGGCAGCTTTCCAGCCACTGTGCAGTCAGTGATGGAGAGCAGTGACTTGGCACCCAGATCACACAGTCACAAAATTGTCAGGGCTGGAAGGGAGCTCAAGGCTCAGCCAGCTCCAACCCCCTGCCATGGGCAGGGACACCTCACACCACAGCAGGTTGCTCACAGCCACCTCCAGCCTGGCTGCAAAAACCTCCAGGGATGAGGCTTCCACCACCTCCCTGGGCAACCTCTGCCAGGCTCTCACCACCCTCCTGGGCAAGAATTTCTTCCTCACATCCAATCTCAATCTCCCCACTTCTACTTTTGCTCCATCCTCCCCAGTCCTGTCACTCCCTGACACCCTCCAAAGTCCCTCCCCAGCTTTCTTGGAGCCCCCTTCAGATCCTGCAAGGCCACCAGAAGGTCTCCTGGGAGCCTTCTCCTCTCCAGCCTGCACAACCCCAACTCTCTCAGGCTGTCCTCAGAGCAGAGCAGCTCCAGCCCTCTGCTCCTCCTCCTGGCCCTTCTCTGGACACCTTCCAGCCCCTCCAGAGCCTTCCTGGAACAGAGGCTCCAGCACTGGACCCAGAGCTCCAGGTGTGGTCTGAGCAGAGTGGAGCAGAGGGGCAGAATCCCCTCCCTGGCCCTGCTGGCCACACTTCTGCTGCTGCAGCCCAGGCTCTGCTTGGCTCTCTGGGCTGCAAGTGCTGACTGCTGGCTCCTGCTGAGCTTCTCCTCCCCCAGCACCCCCAAGGCCTTTCCTTCAGGGCTGCTCTCCAGCCAGTCCCCACCCAGCCTATGGCAGTGCTTGGGATTGCCCTGCCCCAGCTGCAGGACCTTGCCCTTGGCCTTGGTGAAGCTCAGGAGGTTGTCATGGCCCCAGCTCTGCAGCCTGTGCAGGTCCCTCTGGATGGATCCCTTCCCTCCAGCCTGTGCAGGTCCCTCTGGATGGATCCCTTCCCTCCAGCCTCTGCAGGTCCCTCTGGATGGATCCCTTCCCTCCAGCCTCTGCAGGTCCCTCTGGATGGATCCCTTCCCTCCAGCCTGTGCAGGTCCCTCTGGATGGATCCCTTCCCTCCAGCCTGTGCAGGTCCCTCTGGATGGATCCCTTCCCTCCAGCCTGTGCAGGTCCCTCTGGATGGATCCCTTCCCTCCAGCCTGTGCAGGTCCCTCTGGATGGATCCCTTCCCTCCAGCCTGTGCAGGTCCTTCTGGATGGATCCCTTCCCTCCAGCCTGTCTGCTGCACCACACAGCTTGCTGCCATCAGCAACCCTTCCAAGGGTGCACTCAATGCCACTCTCCATGTCACCAACCAAGATGTTGAACCAGACTGGTCCCAGTGCTGATCCTTGGAGGGATTCCACTGGGACACAGACCCCACTGCCAGCCACTCTCTGTGTGCAGCCATCAAGGCAGTTCTTTATCCCACTGGAATGCTCCATCCAAGCAACCTTCCTGCCACCCTCACCTGTGCCCCCTGCATGGCCTTCAGCTCCTTCAGCCTCCAGCGGAGCTGTGCCAGTGGCCCTTTGCCCCCCAGCTTGCCCGTGGCAGCCATGGCAGCCTGGAACAGCTTCGGGGTCTCAGGTTTTGGGGGGATGATCAAGGAGTCTCCAGGGGCTCCTTTCCCTTCTTTGGGCTTATTGTTGTTCTTCAGCATTTTCCTAGAGGGAGAAGAGAAGGGGAAATGATTTCAGCCCAGGGAGGATTATTTTTATTATTATTATTATTATTATTATTATTATTATTATTATTGGAGAAAAAGAAGATTTTTTTTTTTTAACAAGGAAAGGAGAAGAAGGGGAGAGGATTTCAGCCCAGGGATGACGATGATGATATTATTGTTGTTGTTGTTGTTATTATTATTATTATAGAAAAAGCAGATTTACAAAAGCAAAGGAGAAGAAGGGGAGATGACTTCAGCCCAGGGATGATGATATTATATTGTTGTTATTATTATTATTATTATCATCATCATTATCATTATTATTAATGGAGAAAAAGCAGATTTTTAAAAGCAAAGGAGAAGAAATGGAGATGATTTCAGCCCAGGGATGATGATGATGATGATGATGATAATAATAATAATAATATCATCATCATCAACATTATCATCATTATCATTATCATTAATGGAGAAAAGCAGATTTTTAAAAGCAAAGGAGAAGAAGGGGAGATGATTTCAGCCCAGGGATGATGATGATGATATTATTATTCTCATCATCATTATTACCATTATCATTATCGTCATCATTATTAATGGAGAAAAAGCAGATTTTCAAAAGCAAAGGAGAAGAAGGGGAGATGATTTCAGCCCAGGGATGCTGCTGCTGCTGCTGCTGCTGATTTTTAGTGGAGAAAACGCAGATTTCTTTGAAAGCAAAGGAACTGCTGACACCCTGGGAAGGGCAGAGGAGCAAATCCAATTGATGTTGAAGCACCCTCTGAGCCCCCACCCCTACCCCACCTCCCCTCCTAACCCACGCCCCTCTGCTCTCTTTGGAACTCCTCCCCAACCCCTACCCCGGGCTAGAAAGCAGCAGCCCCACACTCACTTGGCCTTCTTCCTCAGCAGCTTCTGGGACTCTGGATAGTGCACCAAGATCTCATTCAGGTCCTTCTTGTCCAGGATGAAGAGGTTGGCAAAGCCATGAGCCACCACGTTGGCCGTGCGCCGGTTGCCCCCTCCAGCCGCCAGCAGGCTGAGAGGGACAAGGAGGGAGGGGGAGCTCAGTGCTGGGGTGGGGGGCACATCTCCCTTGGCATGGGATCCCAGCATGGTGAGGGCTTGGAAGGGACCCCCGGAGGTCATCCAGTGGCTGCCCACTCCTTGGAGGTGGTCAAGACCAGGCTGGATGAGGTCTTGAGCAAGCTGGGCTGGTGGGAGGTGTCCCTGCCCGTGGCAGGGGGGTTGGCAATGAATGACCTTGGAGATCCTCTCCAACCCAACCCCTTCTGTGAATCTATGAGGTGGATGGATGTCAACTTGCTGCCCAAGACAAGTGAGGTTGGGGTTGGGCTCTTCTGCCCAGTCTCAGGTGATAGAAGGAGAGGAACTGGCCTGGAATTGTGCCAGGGGAGGCTTAGGTTGGAGGGTAGACAAAATTTCTTTGCTGCCACAGTGGTGAGGGATTGGCAGAGGCTGCCCAGGGAGGTGGTGAAGTCTCCATGCCTGGAGGTGTTCCAGACCCTGTGGCCATGGCACTTGTGGCCATGGTGGGGTTGGGTTGCTGGTTGGACTGGACAACCTTAGAGGACTTTTCCCAACCCAAAGCTGCAATTAGCACAGCAGAGACAGCTCAGTGTTCAGGGTTGGGGTGGTGCTGGTGTCTCCACCTCCCACCCACCTCCCCCAGAGCTCACCAGCCAAGGTTCCCTGGCTCCCTGGCACTGCTTCACTCACCTGATTTCCCCAAACACAGATCCAGCTTTCAGAGTCACCAGCACTGTTGTGCCATCAGGTCCCCCCAGGACCTGCACCTGGCCTGCCTGGATGATGTACATCTCACGGCCAATTTCTCCCTGCAAGGAAGATGGGTGCTGTGTGGGGTGCCCAGAACCAGGGAGACCTCATGGATCTCCTATCTAGGTGCCCAGAATCAAGGAGACCTCATGGATCTCCTGACCAGGTGCCCAGAATCAGGGAGACCTCATGGATCTCCTATCCAGGTGCCCAGAATCAGGGAGACCTCATGGATCTCCTAACCAGGTTCCCATGAAAAGTGAGACCTCATGAATGTCCTATCCAGGTGCCCAGAACCAGGGAGACCTCATGGATCTCCTAACATGGTGCCCAGGAACAGGGAGACCTCATGGTAAGATGTTAGATCCTCAGAGGTCTCTGGGTTTGTCCATCCTGTGCTTCTGCTACTGCTGACTTGGCCTTCACTCCCAGAAGGACATTGAGGAGCTGGAGCAGGTCCAGAGAAGGGCAACAAAGGTGGGGAAGGGTCTGGAGAAGAGGGCTGGGGAGGAGCAGCTGAGGGAGCTGGGGAAGAGGAGGCTGAGGGAAACCTCATTGCTCTCTACAGCTCCTGAGAGGAGGCTGGGAAGAAGAGACAACTTCCACCTCACTCCAGTCTCAGGTGACAGAAGGAGAGGAACTGGCCTGGAATTGTGCCAGGGGAGGCTTAGGTTGGAAAGGAGGCAAAATGTCTTTGGTGCAAGAGTGGTGAGGGATTGGCAGAGGCTGCCCAGGGAGGTGGTGGAGTCCCCATGCCTGGAGGTGCTCCAGCAAGGGGTGGCCATGGCACTTGGGGACATGGTTTGGTGGCCATGGGGGGGTTGGGTTGCTGGCTGGACAGGATGATCCCAGAGAGCTTTGCCAACCTTAATGATTCTGTGATCCCAAAGCCTCCTCCAGCTCTGCAGGCTGCCTCCTGCTCTTCATGGCTGCAGCAGAAGAGCTCAGGCTCTGCTGGAGACCAGCTGCAGGATGCTTCTGCTCTGCATTCCCTTCCAAGCAGCAGCTCAGTGCCACAGTGCTGAGCCAGGACTGGCTTTGCCCACCCTGCATGGTCCTTAGTGCCCTGCCCAGCCATGACAGCAGGGCTGGGAGGGCACCTGGGCACCTCCTTACCTTCTTACAGACGTAGTCATTAGGCAGGTAGACCACGGATCTGAGCCTCTTCAGCATGTCAAAGATCATCTGCCTGTCACAGCCCTGAGCCCAAACACAGCCAATTGGATTCCAATCCCATCCCCATAAGCCCCAAAGGATCCTGCTTCCAAGCCTCAGCCCCAAGGCATCCTGCTTCCAATCCTCAGCCCCAAAGGATCCTGATTCCAACCCTCAGCAGCAAGGGATCCTGATTCCAACCCTTAGCCCCAAAGGATCCTGATTCCAACCCTCAGCCCCAAAGGATCCTGATTCCAGCCCTCAGCCCCAAAGGATCCTGATTCCAACCCTCAGCAGCAAGGGATCCTGATTCCAACCCTTAGCCCCAAAGGATCCTGATTCCAACCCTCAGCCCCAAAGGATCCTGATTCCAACCCTCAGCAGCAAGGGATCCTGATTCCAACCCTCAGCCCCAAAGGATCCTGATTCCAACCCTCAGTCCCAAAGGATCCTGATTCCAACCCTTAGCCCCAAAGGATCCTGATTCCAACCCTCAGCCCCAAAGGATCCTGATTCCAACCCTCAGTCCCAAAGGATCCTGATTCCAACCCTCAGCCCCAAGGGATCCTGAATCCAAACCTCAGCCCCAAGGGATCCCCATCCCAACCCCAGGGACTCCAGCAGATCCCCATAGACTCCCCCTCCCCAACTCCACAGACCACCCCCAGACCCACAAATGTCCCTACAGACCTGCAGCTTCTCCCCACCCCTTTTCCCCAAGCCTGTGCCAGCTTGGCAGGCTGTGCCAGCTTGGCCCCCAGGTGGCAGAGGGTACCTGGAAGAGGGCCACTCTGCTCACAATGTTGTAGTTCACATCAATGGCAATGTCCAGCCTCATTTTATCTGGCAGCTGCACCAGCAGCTCTGACTCATCTGTGGGGCAAAACAGAACACTGGCTGATGCCAGCCTGGCATCCAAGGGTATGGCCTTGGTTGGCACTGGGAAAGCAGCCTGTGGTAGTTTTAGGCTGTGCCCCTAGTCTGGTGGCAGAGGGCAGGGGCCAGCTGACTCAGAAGGGTCTCCTCCAGCCTGTCACAAAGCCACCAACTTGCAAGCCTGAAGCCAAGAGGGGTTGGAGAGCAACCCTTTGGTGTCCTGATGGCAGAGGCAGAGCAGTGAGACCAAAGCCAGGAGAGTGGGCACAGAGGTCCTGCCTAGGGAGGGATAGGACAAGAGCAAAATGGCCTCAAGTTGCACCAGGGGAGGCTTAGGTTGGAGAGAAGGAAAAATTTCTTTGCTGCAGGAGTGGTCAGGGATTGGAACAAGCTGCTCAGCGAGGTGGTGGAGTCCCCATGCCTGGAGGTGTTCCACAACCATGTGGCCATGGCACTTGTGGCCATGGTTTGGTGGCTGTGGTGGGGTTGGGTTCTGGAAATGCTGGCTGGGCTTTCCCCTACCAGACACCAGCAAACATCCACCTCTGGCTGCTCATGGACTACCTCTGTGACCTTGTCTACCTGCTGGACATCCTCCTCTTCCAGACTCGACTGCAGTTTGTCCAAGGAGGAGACATAATAGTGAGTGGCAGCCTCCTGCACCCCACCACTGTCACCAGGGACCTCTCCCATCCTCCTCACACCATGGATGGTGCTGGGCACTGAGCTCTCAACCCAGCTCTCCAAGCTCTCTCAGCACTGCAAGGTTGACCAGATGGCCTTCAAGTGTCCCTTTCAACCTGCTGCATCCTGTGCTGAGGCCTTGAGGGATCTGGGCTGGTGAGAGGTGTCCCTGCCCACGGCAGGGGGGCTTGGAGCTGGATGACCTTTAAGGTCCCTTCCAACCCAAACCACTCAATGGTTTTGTGATTCTGGGATTCAATGATTCTGGGACTCAATGATTCTGTGCTTCTATGCAGGGGAGGGGTGCAAAGTGCTGCCCCTTGGGAGTGCTGCTAAGGGCACACAGAGGAGGGGTGCAAAGTGCTGCCCCTTGGGAGTGCTGCTGAGGGCACACAGAGGAGGGGTGCAAAGTGCTGCCCCTTGGGAGTGCTGCTGTAGAACACACAAGGGAGGGGAGGGATGCAAAGCGTTGCCCCTTGGGGCAGGTGGGTCTCACCTAGCATGCCTTGGGAGTGCCAGGTGTAGTCATACCAGGTTTTCACCCTGTTCTGGATGGTTTTGGGGATCCTGTAGAAGTTCATGTATTTGATGGTGCTGTCCATGCAGCTCCTGTAGTAAGTCTGCCCGGCGGTGGCGGCGCCCACCACGTCCCTCATCTGAAAGGGGAGCAAGGGAAGCTCAGAATGGGGTTGGGTTGCAAGGGATCTCCAAAGCTCATCCAGTCCAACTCCCCCTGCAGTCAGCAGGGATGTGCCCAACTAGATCAGGTTGCCCAGAGCCCTCTCCAGCCTCACCAGCAGAGGCTGGAGGGAAGGGATCCATCCAGAGGGACCTGCACAGGCTGGAGGGAAGGGATCCATCCAGAGGGACCTGCACAGGCTGCAGAGCTGGGGCCATGACAACCTCCTGAGGTTCACCAAGGCCAAGGGCAAGGTCCTGCAGCTGGGGCAGGGCAATCCCAAGCACTGCTATAGGCTGGGCAGGGACTGGCTGGAGAGCAGCCCTGAAGGAAAGGCCTTGGGGGTGCTGGGGGAGGAGAAGCTCAGCAGGAGCCAGCAGTCAGCACTTGCAGCCCAGAGAGCCAAGCAGAGCCTGGGCTGCAGCAGCAGAAGTGTGGCCAGCAGGGCCAGGGAGGGGATTCTGCCCCTCTGCTCCACTCTGCTCAGACCACACCTGGAGCTCTGGGTCCAGTGCTGGAGCCTCTGTTCCAGGAAGGCTCTGGAGGGGCTGGAAGGTGTCCAGAGAAGGGCCAGGAGGAGGAGCAGAGGGCTGGAGCTGCTCTGCTCTGAGGACAGCCTGAGAGAGTTGGGGTTGTGCAGGCTGGAGAGGAGAAGGCTCCCAGGAGACCTTCTGGTGGCCTTGCAGGATCTGAAGGGGGCTCCAAGAAAGCGGGGGAGGGACTTTTGAGGGTGTCAGGGAGTGATAGGACTGGGGGGATGGAGCAAAAGTAGAAGTGGGGAGATTGAGATTGGATGTGAGGAAGAAATTCTTGCCCAGGAGGGTGGTGAGAGCCTGGCAGAGGTTGCCCAGGGAGGTGGTGGAAGCCTCCTGCCTGGAGGTTTTTGCAGCCAGGCTGGAGGTGGCTGTGAGCAACCTGCTGTGGTGTGAGGTGTCCCTGCCCATGGCAGGGGGGTTGGAGCTGGCTGAGCCCTGAGCTCCCTTCCAGCCCTGACAATTCTCTGATTCTATGATTCAATGATCTCCAGGGATGGGACCTCAACCACCTCCCTGGGCAAACTCGCAGTGTGCCAGCAGCCTCCTGGTGCAGAACTTGTTCCTCACATCCCATCTAAATCTGCTCTGCTCTAGTCTGAAGCCATTGCCCCTGGTCCTCTCCCTGCAGGCCTTTTCAAACAGTCCCTCTGCAACCTTCTTGTAGCCCCCTTCAGGTACTGGAAGGCTGCTCTGAGGTCTCCCTGGAGTCTTCTCCTCTGCAGGCTGAACACCTCCAGCTCCCTCAGCCTGGCCTCATAAGCAGAGGTGCTCCAGATCCCTGATATTTCCATGGCCCTCCTCTGGACCTGCCCCATCAGGTCCATGTCCTCCCTGTGCTGAGGGCTCCAGAGCTAGACACAGCACTCCAGGTGGGAGAGGTGTTTGAGCTGTTGGCATCTATCCATCCTTCCATCAGCCAGGCTGAGCAGCCTCAAGCAGCTATGCTGAGTCCTTGTAGCATCTGCCAAATCCCTATGGTCCTCCACTGATGCTGAGCAGCTGCTCTCACAGGGAAAACAAACCTGGAGGGGCAAACCTGTGGACCAACCCCATGGGTTCTCCTCCCTCCTCTACTCTGCCCTGCTGAGACCACAGCTGGAGGATTGTGTCCAGTTCCAAAGGGACAGGGAACTGCTGGAGAGAGTTCCAATGGGGGCTATGAGGATGAGGAAGGGCCTGGAACAGCTCTGCTATGGAGAAAGGCTGAGAGCCCTGGGGGTGTTCAGGCTGGAGAGGAGAATGCTGAGAGGGGAACTGATCAATGTCTGTCAATAGCTGAGGGGTGGGGGTCAGGATGAAGGTGCCAGGATGAAGGTGCCAGGATGAAGGTAGCAGGATGAAGGTAGCAGGATGAAGGTAGCAGGATGAAGGCGCCAGGATGAAGGCGCCAGGATGAAGGTAGCAGGATGAAGGTGCCAGGATGAAGGCGCCAGGATGAAGGTAGCAGGATGAAGGTAGCAGGATGAAGGTGCCAGGATGAAGGTAGCAGGATGAAGGTAGCAGGATGAAGGTAGCAGGATGAAGGTAGCAGGATGAAGGTAGCAGGATGAAGGCGCCAGGATGAAGGTGCCAGGATGAAGGTAGCAGGATGAAGGTGCCAGGATGAAGGCGCCAGGATGAAGGCGCCAGGATGAAGGTGCCAGGATGAAGGTGCCAGGATGAAGGTAGCAGGATGAAGGTGCCAGGATGAAGGTAGCAGGATGTAGGTAGCAGGATGAAGGTAGCAGGATGAAGGTAGCAGGATGAAGGCGCCAGGATGAAGGCGCCAGGATGAAGGTAGCAGGATGAAGGTGCCAGGATGAAGGTAGCAGGATGAAGGTGCCAGGATGAAGGTAGCAGGATGAAGGCGCCAGGATGAAGGTAGCAGGATGAAGGTGCCAGGATGAAGGTAGCAGGATGAAGGTGCCAGGATGAAGGTAGCAGGATGAAGGTAGCAGGATGAAGGCGCCAGGATGAAGGTGCCAGGATGAAGGTAGCAGGATGAAGGTGCCAGGATGAAGGTGCCAGGATGAAGGTAGCAGGATGAAGGTGCCAGGATGAAGGTAGCAGGATGAAGGCGCCAGGATGAAGGCGCCAGGATGAAGGCAGCAGGATGAAGGTAGCAGGATGAAGGTGCCAGGATGAAGGTGCCAGGATGAAGGTAGCAGGATGAAGGTGCCAGGATGAAGGTGCCAGGATGAAGGTAGCAGGATGAAGGTGCCAGGATGAAGGTGCCAGGATGAAGGTGCCAGGATGAAGGTGCCAGGATGAAGGTAGCAGGATGAAGGTGCCAGGATGAAGGTGCCAGGATGAAGGTAGCAGGATGAAGGTGCCAGGATGAAGGCGCCAGGATGAAGGCGCCAGGATGAAGGCGCCAGGATGAAGGTAGCAGGATGAAGGTAGCAGGATGAAGGTAGCAGGATGAAGGTGCCAGGATGAAGGTGCCAGGATGAAGGTAGCAGGATGAAGGTGCCAGGATGAAGGTAGCAGGATGAAGGCGCCAGGATGAAGGCGCCAGGATGAAGGCGCCAGGATGAAGGCGCCAGGATGAAGGTAGCAGGATGAAGGTAGCAGGATGAAGGTAGCAGGATGAAGGTGCCAGGATGAAGGTGCCAGGATGAAGGTGCCAGGATGAAGGTGCCAGGATGAAGGCGCCAGGATGAAGGTGCCAGGATGAAGGTGCCAGGATGAAGGTGCCAGGCTCCTTTTGGGTGGTGCCCAGTGGCAGGCCAAGGACCAAAGGGTACAGACTGAAACCCAGGAGGTTCCACCTCACCATGAGGAGAAACTTCTTTGGTGTGAGGGTGCTGGAGCCCTGGAGCAGGCTGCCCAGAGAGGTTGTGGAGTCTCCTCTGGAGGCTTTCCAACCCCACCTGGCTGTGTTCCTGTGTGCCTGGCAGGGGACTTGGACTGGATGATCTCTAGAGGTCCCTTCCAACCTTTCCCATTCTATGATTCTATCAAACCCTTCCCCAGCTGAGGCTGGGAACCACCCCCAGCCCCTCCCCATGGCTGCTGCTCACCTGCCCTATCATGACAGAGAAGGCAAACACCCCTGTGAAGTAGTTGAGCAGCTGGAAGATGATCTCAAAGAGGGTCTTGGGGTCTGGCAGGCCCCCGATGGTGATCAGGGTCTTGACTGCCCAGTAGTAGCAGCGGATGTAGCTGAGGGGGGCAAAGAGAAGACATCTCAGAGGGGTTTTGCAGGCATGAAGGCCTCCTTTCACCTCAGTTTCCTCCCCTCTCAGCCCAGCACCACACCTTGCTGCCCATCCCACCCCTCCTGTCCACCTCCCTCCTCCCTGGCTCCACCATCTCCTCCTGGACATCTCCAACCCTGGGCTTCGGGGCTCTGCTTCACCATTCCCAGCTGCATCCTAACACCTCCTCCTTCTTGCTCAGGCTCCTTGCCAGCAAGCTGTGCTGCATGAGGAGCCAAGCCCTGCCCTTCTACCTGTTTCCTTCTCCATCATAGACCCAGGTGGTAGAGCCCAGCCCTTCGTAGGCTGATGCCCAGTAGTAGAGGCAGGAGTTGACGTGCAGGCTGTACAGCAGGTAGGCAGTGGTCCGAATCACCCTGCAAGGAAAAGGAGCCAGCAGGAGGGGGAGGGGATCTGATGTCTGCCTGGGGGAGGCCACCCAAGATGCTTAAGGGACCTGGAGAATCCTTCTTACAAGGAGAGGTTAGGAGCTCTGCAGCTCGGAGAAGGGAATCTTCCCTGTGCTGATCAACAGCCAAAGGCTGGAGGTCAGGAGGATGCTGCTCAGCTCTCTTCAGGTGCCCAGTGGTGGGACAAGGGGCAAGAGGGACAAACACAGGAGGTTGCACTTGAACTGAAGGAGAAACTGCTGTGTGAGGCTGCTGGAGCCCTGGAGCAGGCTGCCCAGAGTCTCCTTTTGTGCAGACATCCAAAACCCATCTGGATGTCTTCCTGGGTGACCTGCCCTAGGTGACCCTGCTCTGGCAGGGAAATTGGACTAGATGATCTCCAGAGGTCCCTTCCAACCCCTCTGTGGTTCTGTGCAACCTGACCTGGGTTGTACCTGTGTTAGAAGGAGTGGGCATGGACTGGATGATCTCCAGAGGTCCCCTCCAACCCCTACCATTCTATAGCTGCAAACACATCAGATCCCCTCCAGCACCACAGAGAGTTTCAAAGCAATGAGCTGAGTGCTGTCCAGGTAGCTCCTGCCAGTGCAGGAACCTCAGAGCACCCAAAGGTGTGACCCTGCAGCTCCAGAAGAACCCTGGAATGGCTCAGGTTGGAAGAGATCTCAGAGATCATCTACTCCAACCTCCCCTGCCATGGGCAGGGACACCTCTCACCAGCCCAGCTTGCTCAAGGCCTCATCCAACCTGGCCTTGAACACCTCCAGGCAGGAGGCAGCCACAGGCTCCCTGGGCAACCTGTGCCAGAGTCTCACCTCCCTCACACTGAACAACTTCTTCCTCAGCTCCACTCTAACCCTGCTCTGCCTCAGCTCCAAACCATTCCCCCTTGGCCTGGCTCTAGACCCCCTCAGCAAAAGTTCCTCTGCAGCCTTCCTGCAGGATCCCTTCAGGTCCTGGCAGGCAGCTCTGAGGTGCCCCTGGAGCCTTCTCCTCTGCAGGCTGCACACCCCCAGCTCCCTCAGCCTGGCCTCCCAGCAGAGCTGCTCCAGCCCTTGCAGCATCTTTGTGGCCTCACTCCACAGCTCTGTGTCCTTCTCCTGCTGAGGACACCAAAGCTGGAGGCAGGATTGGAGGTGGAGGGTGTCACAAGGAGCAGCATCTCATCCACTGGTGGTTCCTCTTCACTCCCAGCACCTCTGTCCCTGCTGGCTCAGGGAGAGGTGATCCTCCCCGGGGTGGGGGGGGCAGCTTCCAGAACCCTCCAGGTTCCACCTGCATCAGAGCAGGTGGAGCAGGGAGAGTGGGAAAATAAATCAGGACCCCAGAATGGGTGCAGAGCAAGGGGAACAGCTCCACTGCCTCTCTCCCTCCCTCTCTCTCCCCCTTGCCCTCACCTGTAGATGTAAGCCTTGCTCAGGATAGCCTCCAGACGGTTGTTGAACTCAAAGAAGGCCATGTACTGGGGGGAGAAGGAAAGCAGCATGCTCCAGCTTCCTGCAGAGCCCCCCTGGCAGGGTTAGGTGACCCCCAGAACCCCCCCAGTGCCCTTCTGCAGCACCAAGAGACAGGGACAGGTTGGGCTCCATCTCTAAACCCTCTTCTGGTTTGAGTCCGGCAAGCCACAGCTCACCCCAACCAGCAGCAGCATTCTCCAGCTTCCTGCAGATGACCCTGGCAGAGTTGGGTGACCCCCACAAACCCCCCCAGTGCCCTTCTGCAGCACCAAGAGACAGGGACAGGTTGGGCTCCATCTCTAAACCCTCTTCTGGTTTGAGTCCGGCAAGCCACAGCTCAGCCCAACCAGCAGCAGCATTCTCCAGCTTCCTGCAGATGACCCTGGCAGAGTTGGGTGACCCCCACAAACCCCCCCAGTGCCCTTCTGCAGCACCAAGAGACAGGGACAGGTTGGGCTCCATCTCTAAACCCTCTTCTGGTTTGAGTCCGGCAAGCCACAGCTCACCCCAACCAGCAGCAGCATTCTCCAGCTTCCTGTAGATGACCCTGGCAGAGTTGGGTGACCCCCACAAACCCCTCCACATCCTCTCTGCAGCACCAAGAGCCAGGGACAGGTTGGGCTCCATCTCTAAACCCTCTTCTATTCCAAAGTGATGCTCTTCAGAAGGTCAGGGTTGAACTGAACCCCTTGGCCAACAGCTCTGCAAAGCTTTTGGGGACAGGATTTCCCATCCAGCTGACAAGGCTCTTGTGGCTGATGAGTCTGAAGCCCCAGCTTACCCCAACCAGCATGGGAGACTCCTCCACCTTGGTGCCCTCCCTGAGTTTGTCAGCCCTGACTCACCTTCAGGCAGCGAGGGAAGCGCAGGAGAGGGTTGACTCCCACTTTGAAGTAGAAGAAATCCAGGGGCAGGAGGGACAGGAGATCCATCTGGAAGCCACAGAGAGAAGAGCAAAGCTTGGTGGGGTGAGAAGCTGCCAGGCCATGGCTCAGCTGGGAGGCTCAGCTGAACAAAAGGGCACAAGGTGGCAAACCTTGAAGCGCTGTGACCTTAGGTAGTGCTCCCTCATGGCCTTCTTCTCTGTCTGGTGAGGGAGAGGAAGGAGACAGAGAAACAGGAAGATTGAGCATGGCTTGCAGAAAGGAAAGGCTTGGCCAGCATGGATGTGAGCATGGAGCAAAACTGGAAGTGGGGAGACTGAGATTGGATGTAAGGAAGACGTTCTTCCCCAGGAGGGTGGTGAGAGGCTGGCAGAGGTTGCCCAGGGAGGTGGTGGAAGCCTCATGCCTGGAGGTTTCTGCAGCCAGGCTGGAGGTGGCTGTGAGCAACTGAGGTGTCCCTGCCCATGGCAGGGGGTTGGAACTGGATGATCTTGAGGGTTCCTTCCAATCTGACCCATTCCATGAAGCTATGAGCTGGATGCCAACTTTGTGCCCAAGACAAGTGAGGTTGGGGTTGGGCTCTTCTCCCTAGTCTCAGGTGATAGAAGGAGAGGAACTGGCCTGAAATTGTGCCAGGGGAGGCTTAGGTTGGAGAGGAGACAAAATATCTTTGGTACAAGAGTGGTGAGGGATTGGCAGAGGCTGCCCAGGGAGGTGGTGGAGTCCCCATGCCTGGAGGTGCTCCAGCAAGGGGTGGCCATGGCACTTGGGGACATGGTTTGGTGGCCATGGGTGGGTTGGGTTGCTGGCTGGACTGGATGATCCCAGAGAGCTTTGCCAACCTTAATGATTCTGTGATCCCAAAGCCTCCTCCAGCTCTGCAGGCTGCCTCCTGCTCTTCATGGCTGCAGCAGAAGAGCTCAGGCTCTGCTGGAGACCAGCTGCAGGATGCTTCTGCTCTGCATTCCCTTCCAAGCAGCAGCTCAGTGCCACAGTGCTGAGCCAGGACTGGCTTTGCCCACCCTGCATGGTCCTTAGTGCCCTGCCCAGCCATGACAGCAGGGCTGGGAGGGCACCTGGGCACCTCCTTACCTTCTTACATATAAGTCTCCATGTCTGGAGGTTTTTGCAGCCAGGCTGGAGGTGGCTGTGAGCAACCTGCTGTGGTGTGAGGTGTCCCTGCCCATGGCAGGGGGGTTGGAGCTGGCTGAGCCTTGAGCTCCCTTCCAGCCCTGACAGCTCTGTGATGATTCTATGACCAACAGAGAATCGTTAAGGTTGGAAAGGACCTTTAAGACCAAGTCCAACTGCACCCCAGGAGTCCAAATGTAACCCAATGACCACACATTCCCTGCCTGGGAAGGGGAACAGAGCAAGAGGAGTCAAAGGCCTGGCCACATCCCATGTTCCCATCCTATGAGGGCATTCCAAGGTCATTTTGCATCCTGAAACCTGGGAAGGGGAACAGAACAAGAAGAATCAAAGGCAGGGCTGTCCTGTGGATCAGCATCCCCCATGGATGGGGCTGCCAAGGACCATATTCTTTCTAGATCATGGGATCATTAAGGTTGGAAAAGCCCTCCAGGATCATCCATTCCAAGCAGCAACCCAACCCCACCATGGCCATCAAACCATGGCCGCAAGTGCCATGGCCACAGGGTTCTGGAACCCCTCCAGGCATGGGGACTCCACCACCTCCCTGGGCAGCCTCTGCCAATCCCTCACCACTCTTGCACCAAAGACATTTTGCCTCCTCTCCAGCCTAAGCCTCCCCTGGTGAAACTTGAGGCCATTTTCTCTTGTCCTATCCCTCCCTAGGCAGGACCTCTGTGCCCACTCTCCTGGCTTGGTCTCACTGCTCTGTCTCTGAGAGCCATCAGACAAGCAAAGGGTTGCTGTCCATTACCAACAAGCTGGGAACTGTTTTTTTTAGTGCATGCCACTCATGAAAGTGTTTGGGTTGGAGGAGACCTCTAAGATCATTCAGTCCAACCAGCAACCCAACCCCACCATGGCCATCAACCCATGGCCACAAGTGCCACCCCTTGCTGGAACCCCTCCAGGCATGGGGACTCCACCACCTCCCTGGGCAGCCTGTGCCAATCCCTCACCACTCTAGCACCAAAGATGGTGTTGATTCCAGGGGTTACAAATGGACTGCCAGATTCTCCACCACATGGCAAGAGAGATGCTTGCAGTCCTCCAAGAGTGGGCACAGCCCTGATGGCCACAGGAATCACTGAAGCGCTGAATCAATGAATCAATGAATCTCAGAATCAATGAATCTCAGAATCTCAGAATCTCAGAATCTCAGAATCTCAGAATCTCAGAACCAATGAATCTCAGAATCAATGAATCTCAGAATCAATGAATCTCAGAATCAATGAATCTCAGAATCAATGAATCTCAATCAATGAATCTCAGAATCAATGAATCTCAGAATCAATGAATCTCAGAATCAATGAATCTCAGAATCAATGAATCAATGTATCTCAGAATCAATGAATTAATGAATCAATGAATCTCAGAATCAATGTATCTCAGAATCAATGAATCAATGAATCAATGAATCTCAGAATCAATGAATCAATGAATCAATGAATCTCAGAATCAATGAATCTCAGAATCAATGAATCAATGTATCTCAGAATCAATGAATCTCAGAATCAATGAATCTCAGAATCAATGAATCTCAGAATCAATGAATCTCAGAATCAATGAATCTCAGAATCTCAGAATCAATGAACCACTGAATCAATGTATCATTGAACCACTGAATCAATGTATCATTGAACCACTGAATCAATGTATCATTGAACCACTGAATCAATGTATCATTGAACCACTGAATCAATGCATCATTGAACCACTGAATCAATGAATCAATGAATCTCAGAATCAATGAGTCAATGAATCACTGAACCATTGAATCAAAGAATCATTTAATTGATTAATCATTGAATCATCAGATCATTGAATCATCGAATCATTGAATCAATGAATCAATAAATCATTGAGCCACTGAATTTTAGAATCTCAGAATCAATAAATCAATGGATCAATGGATCAAATGATCAATGGATCAGCAAATCATAGAATCATAGAATCAATGAATCAATGAACCATTGAACCACTGAATCTCAGAATCAATGAATCAATGAATCTCAGAATCAATGAAACATTGAATCAATGAAACATTGGCTCATAGCATCATTGGATCAATGAAGCATTGAATCATAGAATCCCAGAATCATTGAATCCCAGAATCACAAAACCATTGAGTGGTTTGGGTTGGAAGGGACCTTAAAGGTCATCCAGCTCCAAGCCCCCCTGCCGTGGGCAGGGACACCTCTCACCAGCCCAGATCCCTCAAGGCCTCAGCACAGGATGCAGCAGGTTGAAAGGGACACTTGAAGGCCATCTGGTCAACCTTGCAGTGCTGAGAGAGCTTGGAGAGCTGGGTTGAGAGCTCAGTGCCCAGCACTGGTGTGAGGAGGATGGGAGAGGTCCCTGGTGACAGTGGTGGGGTGCAGGAGGCTGCCACTCACTATTATGTCTCCTCCTTGGACAAACTGCAGTCGAGTCTGGAAGAGGAGGATGTCCAGCAGGTAGACAAGGTCACAGAGGTAGTCCATGAGCAGCCAGAGGTGGATGTTTGCTGGTGTCTGGTAGGGGAAAGCCCAGCGGACGGGGATCAGCCAGCAGTTCCAGTTCCAGGCCAGGACGACGAAGAAGAGCCACAGCACATACATCAGATCTGCACACAGGACACCACACCAGGGTCAGCTGGGCACACCTCAGCCTTGGCAATCCCCCCCAGACACACAGAATCTCACAGGGAATTGGGTTGGAAGGGACCCTCCAAGGGCATCCTGTCCACCCCCTGCAGGCAGCAGGGACAGCTCCAGCTGGAGCAGGGACACAGCCAGGCTGAGCTTGAATGGCTCCAGGGATGGAGCCTCCAGCACCTCCCTGGGCAACCTGTGCCAGTGTCTGCCCAGCCTCCCTGGGCACAACTTCCTCCTGAGCTCCAACCTGACTCTGCCCTGCTCCACTTCCAAACCATTGCCCCTGGGCCTATCCCCACAGCCCCTTCTGAACAGTCCCTCCCCAGCCTGCCTGCAGCTCCCCTGCAGAGCTTCAGCTGCAGCTCTCAGCTCTCCCTGCAGCCTTCTCTTCTGCAGGCTGCACAGCCCCAACTCTCCCAGCCTGGCCCCACAGGAGAGAAGTTCTGCAGCCCTCTGATCATCTTGGTGGTCTCCTCTGAACCCTCTCCATCATCTCTTCTGTGGAGAGCCCCAGAGCTGAACACAGCACCCCAGGTGAGGTCTCACCAGAGCAGAGTGGCAGAATCACCTCTCTGGGTCTGCTGGCCAGACCCAGGGCTTCATCCCCTGCCTTGCTCTGTGTGCAAGGAGGACACCTGCAGGAGGTCTCTTTTCAGCACCATTTAACTGCAGCTGAGCTGGGCTCCAGGTGCAAGGCGAGTGCCAGCAACCTGCAGAGCACATTGCTTGTTGTCCAAACCCCTCACAGAAGCAGAGCACTTTTGAGGTCAGGAGAGACCTCTGAGGTCATAGAATCCTACAATGGGTTGGGTTGGAAGAGGCCTTAAAGGTCATCCAGTTCCAACATCCCTGCCATGGGCAGGGGACACCTCCTGCTAGACCTCATCCAGCCTGGCCTGGAACACCTCCAGGCAGGGGGCAGCCACAGCCTCCCTGGGCAACCTGTGCCAGTGGCTCCCCACCCTCACTGACAACAATTTCTTCCTCATCTCCAGCCTCAGCCTCCCCTCTGCCAGCTCAAAGCCATTGTCCCTCGTCCTGGCACTGCAATCCCTCCTGGGTTTAGCAGGAAAAGGGGGAATGGAGGAGGAAAAGGGGGAATGGAGGAGGAAAAGGGGGATGGAGGAGGAAAAAGGGGGATGGAGGAGGAAAAGGGGGAATGGAGGAGGAAAAGGGGGGATGGAGGAGGAAAAGGGGGGATGGAGGAGGAAAAGGGGAATGGAGGAGGAAAAGCGGGGATGGAGGAGGAAAAGGGGGGATGGAGGAGGAAAAAGGGGGATGGAGGAGGAAAAGGGGGAATGGAGGAGGAAAAGGGGGATGGAGGAGGAAAAGGGGGATGGAGGAGGAAAAGGGGGAATGGAGGAGGAAAAGGTGGATGGAGGAGGAAAAGGGGGATGGAGGAGGAAAAGGGGGATGGAGGAGGAAAAGGGGAAATGGAGGAGGAAAAGGGGAATGGAGGAGGAAAAGGGGAATGGAGGAGGAAAGGGGGAATGGAGGAGGAAAAGGGGGATGGAGGAGGAAAAGGGGGAAGGAGGAGGAAAAGGGGGATGGAGGAGGAAAAGGGGGAAGGAGGAGGAAAAGGGGGAAGGAGGAGGAAAAGGGGGAAGGAGGAGGAAAAGGGGGAAGGAGGAGGAAAAGGGGGATGGAGGAGGAAAAGGGGGATGGAGGAGGAAAAGGGATGGAGGAGGGGAGAAGTGGGAATGCAGGAGGAAGAAAGTGGGAATGGAAGGGGAAAAGTGGGAATGGAGGAGGGGAAAAATGGGAATGGAGGAGGAAAAAAGTGGGAATGGAGGAGGAAAAAAGTGGAAATGCAGGAGGAAAAAAGTGGAAATGCAGGAGGAAAAGGGGAAAGGTAGGAGGAAAAGGGGAAATGCAGGAGGGAAAAAGTGGAAATGTAGGAGGAAAACTAAAAAGTCAGGAAGAAAGCTGGAAATTCAGGAGGGAAACTAAAAATTCAGGAGGAAAACTGGAAACTTGAAGGAAAATCTGACATTTTAGAGGGGAAGCAGAAATTCAGGAGGGGAAGCAGAAATTCAGGAGGGGAAGCAGAAATTCAGGAGGGGAAGCAGAAATCTAAGAGGGAAAGCAGAAATCTAAGAGGGGAAGCAGAAATCTAAGAGGGGAAGCAGAAATCTAAGAGGGGAAGCAGAGATTCAGGAGTTGGGAAACCCTGTGCACTGCAGGGGGGCTTAAAACTCAGAGTTTTGGGTTTAGGTCAATTTCTCCTTCCTTTCTCACCCTCCCTTCTCTACAAGGTCTCCTCTTTCAAGCCTCCTGCTCTCCTCAGCCCTCTCCCTTGCCCTCCTCAGCCCTCTCCCTTGCCCCACCGCTCCCAGCCGGGGCTGCTGCCCGTGCCCCACCACTCACTGGTGAGAGGGTCGATGCTGCTGGGGAACTGGTAGCTCCTCAGGTGTTCCAGCCAGGGGGGGTGCTTGAAGGTGCAGCACAGCATCTGGCAGTAGTGCTCAGCTCCTGCTGCCTTGTCCCCCTCCAGAGCCCCTCCTGGGGGAGGCGGCGCTGCTGCAAGCACTGCTTTGGTGGGGGCTGGGAGAGGTGACTCAGTTATTTGACAGGGTAGGAAAAACAAAAATCACAGAACCACAGAAGTTGGAAGAGACCTTGGAGATTCATCAAGTCCCAGCCACTCACCCCTAGGAGCTCACAGTGCCACCAGTGCTGCTGAGCCACCACCACCCAACCACCTCCCTCAGCACAGCATCCAGGTGTTGAAACACCTCCAGGCATGGAGACTCCACCACCTCCCTGGGCAGCCTGGGCCAGGGCCTGAGAACCCTTTCTGGGGAGAAATTTTTCCTCGTCTCCAACTTGAACCTCCCCTGGAGCAGCTTGAGGCTGTTTCCTCTTGCCTTTTCCCTTGCTGCATGTGAGAAGAGCCCAAGCCCCACCTGCCTCCAGCCTCCTTTGAGGGAGCTGTAGAGGACAATGAGGTCTCCCCTCAGCCTCCACTTCTGAAGACTGAACAACCTCAGTTCCAGTTCCCTCAGTTGCTCCTCAGAGGATCTGTGTTCAAAGCCTCTTAGTTGGTCTGGACCCACTCCTGCTCCTCACTGTCCTTCTGGGAGTGAGGAGCCCAACACTGAGCCCAGGATTTGAGGTGCTGAGCAGAGAGGGACAACCACATCCCTTGACCTGCTGGCCACACCAGTCTTGATGCAAGCCAGGATGCCATTGGCCTTCTTGGCCACCTGGGCACGCTGCTGCCTCACCTTCAGGTGGCCATCAATCATCACCCCAAGGTCCTTCTCCACCAAGCAGCTTCCCAGCCCCTCTGCCCCGAGCCTCTTAACTTTCCCTCCAAGGTCTTGCAACTTTCTCCCCGCGCCCGGAGCCACCACTTCAGCACTCCCCCACCTTACCCAGCCTGAACTCACATGCCACAGGGCTGTCCTCATCTGAGGTGACATCAGGGTCAGTCAGCTTCTCCTTCACCTTCTCAGTCCTCTCTTTGAAGAGCTTCACCAGCTCCTGGAGCCGGCTGTTGATGAGGGCGCTGCTGGTGCTGCTGGCCGAGCCGATGCGCTCGGGGAGGCTGCAAAGGAGACCCAGCAGGCATTTCATGCAGGTAGAGAAGCCCAAGGGCAGCTTCCCAACCCCATTTTTCACCTCCAGGTTCCTAAAAGTCAGATTTCCCCAAGTTCAAGTGGCTGCTGTGTCAGCTGAAGAAGCCAAGGTTAAGGTGGTGTCAGAAAGACACCATCCGAGGCTCCATCCTGGCCCTGGGGTCTGAGATGCCCTCAAAGGGGGGTGGGAAGCAGCAACAAGACCAAGGGCAAGGTCCTGCAGCTGGGGCAGGGCAATCCCAAGCACTGCTATAGGCTGGGCAGGGACTGGCTGGAGAGCAGCCCTGAAGGAAAGGCCTTGGGGGTGCTGGGGGAGGAGAAGCTCAGCAGGAGCCAGCAGTCAGCACTTGCAGCCCAGAGAGCCAAGCAGAGCCTGGGCTGCAGCAGGAGAAGTGTGGCCAGCAGGGCCAGGGAGGGGATTCTGCCCCTCTGCTCCACTCTGCTCAGACCACACCTGGAGCTCTGGGTCCAGTGCTGGAGCCTCTGTTCCAGGAAGGCTCTGGAGGGGCTGGAAGGTGTCCAGAGAAGGGCCAGGAGGAGGAGCAGAGGGCTGGAGCTGCTCTGCTCTGAGGACAGCCTGAGAGAGTTGGGGTTGTGCAGGCTGGAGAGGAGAAGGCTCCCAGGAGACCTTCTGGTGGCCTTGCAGGATCTGAAGGGGGCTCCAAGAAAGCTGGGGAGGGACTTTAGAGGGTGTCAGGGAGGGATAGGACTGGAGGGGATGGAGCAAAAGTAGAAGTGGGGAGATTGAGACTGGATGTGAGGAAGAAATTCTTGCCCAGGAGGGTGGTGAGAGGGGGAGCATCTCTTGTTGCACAGCACTGCTCCTGCTGTGGTACAGCTCCCTCTCCCTTTGCTATCCCAGCCTTCTCAGGACCTTTGCTGCTTCCACCCAGCCCCTGGGGACCCTTGGTACCACCACCACCACCACCACACACCTTTTCCTCTGCTCCTTGTCCCAGTCCAGCAGCACTTGGGCAGCCAACTGGCTCCCTGCTCCCTGCTCCAGAGCATCCTCTGGAGCCAGCAGCCTTCTCCTGGGGACACAAACAGAGCAGCTAAAACTTAGCTTCTTCCCCATCCTCAAGCCTGCTCCTCTCCTTCCTCCTCCTCCTCCTCCTCCCAGGTCTCACTGGTTTCCATTTCCCTTCCTCCTTCCAGGGTCAGCTTTCCCTTAGTTCTTGGCATTGCCTAAAGCCAAGGGGAGCAAACCACCCTGCTCCTTTGCCCTCTTTCTTCTTGGGCACCCCCACCAAGCCACTTGGTCCATTTTGAAACCCATTTTGGGCAGCAGGCAGGGTGCACAGAGGGCAGGCACCACCCTGTGCTGGTCCCCAGTGCACCACTGCAGTTGGAGAGGCAAGCTTGGAGAACGCAGTACCAGGAAAGGGGAGCAAGAAAGTGGAATCTGGACAGAAGAGAGAAGGTTCTGGGGACACCACCTGGCTCTGAGCTGGCTCCAGAGCACCTTAAACCACCAAGATGAGGAGTGAAGAGCAGAGCAGCTCTCTGATGGACTCTCTAATGGACCCCTGCAAAGCCAAGTGTGGCTCCAGGTTCAAGAGGAGCCCAAGAAACACTGTCCTGGTAATGCTGAGCCAGCACAGGAGACATCCCAGAGCCACAGAGCTGTCAGGGCTGGAAGGGAGCTCAAGGCTCAGCCAGCTCCAACCCCCTGCCATGGGCAGGGACACCTCACACCACAGCAGGTTGCTCACAGCCACCTCCAGCCTGGCTGCAAAAACCTCCAGGCAGGAGGCTTCCACCACCTCCCTGGGCAACCTCTGCCAGGCTCTCACCACCCTCCTGGCCAAGAATTTCTTCCTCACATCCAATCTCAATCTCCCCACTTCTACTTTTGCTCCATCCCCCCAAGTCCTGTCCCTCCTTGACACCCTCCAAAGTCCCTCCCCAACTTTCTTGGAGCCCCCTTCAGATGCTGCAAGGCCACCAGAAGGTCTCCTGGGAGCCTTCTCCTCTCCAGCCTGCACAACCCCAACTCTCAGTCGAGGTTATCCACCAGCCTTCCCCCCTCTATCTTCATAGATTTATAGAATGGGTTGGGTTGGAAGGGAGCTTCAAGATCAGCCAGCTCCAACCCCCTGCCATGGGCAGGGACACCTCCCATGGGCAGGGACACCTCCCACCAGCACAGGGTGCTCAGGGCCTCATCCAGCCTGGCCTGGAACACCTCCAGGGAGGGGGCAGCCACAGCCTCCCTGGGCAACCTGTGCCAGTCTCTCCCCACCCTCACTGCCAACAATTTCTTCCTCATCTCCACTCTCAATCTCCCCTCTCCCAGCTCAAAGCCATTGTCCCTCACCCTGGCACTCCCAACCCTTGTCCAAAGCTTTGGATGGGGTTGGGTAGGGCTGGATGGGATGGGGTTGGATGAGGTGAGGTTGGGTCGGGTTGGGTGGGATGGGGTTGGATAGGATGTGGTTGGAGGGGGTTGGGTAAGGTTGGATGGGATGGGGTTGGAGGAGGTTGGAAGGGATGGAGTTGGAGGGGATTGGATGGGATGGGGTTGGGTGGGATGGCAAGAACCAAAGCTTTGGATGGGGTTGGATAGGGTTGGATGGGATGGGGTTGGGTGAGGTTGGGTGGAATGTGGTTGGATGAGGTTGGGTGAGGTTGGGTGGGATGGGGTTGGGTGGGGTTGGATGGGGTTGGGTGGGATGGCAAGAACCAAAGCTTTGGATGGGGTTGGGTGGGATGGGGTTGGGTGAGGTTGGGTGGGGTTGGATGGGATGGGGTTGGAGGAGGTTGGATGGGATGGGGTTGGATGGGATGGGGTTGGATGGGATGGGGTTGGATGGGGTTGGGTGGGATGGCAAGAACCAAAGCTTTGGATGGGGTTGGGTAGGGTTGGATGGGATGGGTTGGGGTTGGGTGAGGTTGGAGGGGGTTGGGTGGGATGGCAAGAACCAAAGGTTTGGATGGGGTTGGGTAGGGTTGGTTGGGATGGGGTTGGGTGAGGTTGGAGGGGGTTGGGTGGGATGGCAAGAACCAAAGCTTTGGATGGGGTTGGGTAGGGTTGGATGGGATGGGGTTGGGTGAGGTTGGAGGGGGTTGGGTGGGATGGCAAGAACCAAAGCTTTGACCTTCTGCCCTGCCTCGCAGGGAAGTGCCATCCACCTTTGCAAGGTGACACCACCTCCCACAGGTGACATCCTGGCAAGGGAGGTGGCATCCAGCACCACTGCCCTCACCCTGCCTCACTGCCCAAACCTGCCAGGAGCAGCTCACTTCCCTCTCCTTGGAGAAACTTTCCTCTCCCAGCATCACCAAGAAGATCCCCAGGAGCTGGAGGTCCTTAACCTAGGCAGAGCCATACCTGGGGGATGCTGGTGCCATGCTGGGCACTGCCAACATGTTGGAAGCAGGGGTGGGGGGCAGCAGTAGGTGGGTACCATCCTTCTGACCAGCATCTCCTCTGCTCTCCACGTTCTTGGTGTCCACGGAGGGGTCATTGCCTGGCCCATGGAGAAGGACAACAATTGCAGGTGAGAGGGGTGCTGGGGCACAGCCTGCAGGCCAGGATGAAGCCCCAAGCTCCATCCCCTCCATGGAGCTGTCCCCAAGCCCCACAGTGTGCTGGAAGAATTCTCCTTTTCCCTCTGTTCCCTTCTCAGCCAGCACTCACTTCACAGATCCCTGGAATGGGTTGGGTTGGGTTGGAAGGGACCTTGAGGATCATCTACTTCCAACCTCCCTCTCCTGACAGTTTGGAGCATTTCTGTCTCTCTTTTTCTTCTTTTTTTTTTCCTCCTTTTTGCCCAGTTTTTAACCACACCTCCCTCCCTTCTGCTTTCCCAGCTTGCAGCTGCTCCATGCCAGCCTTGAGTCCCCAGGGATCCTCAGGATCAGAGAATCCTAGAATGGGTTGGGTTGGAAGGGACCTTTAAGATCATCCAGTTCCAGCCCTCCCCCCCTATAGGGACACCTCCCACTAGACCACAGAATGACTCAGGCTGGAAAAGACCTCTAAGATCAAGTCCAACCTTCTACCCAACACCTCCCACAGTGCTACAGCTACTTATTTCTTGGACACCTCCAGGCATTGGGGACTCCACCACCTCCCTGGGCAGCCTCTGCCAATCCCTCACCACTCTGGCAGCAAAGAAATTTTGCCTCCTTTCCAACCTAAGCCTCCCCTGGCACAATTTCAGGGCAGTTCCTCTCCTCCTATCACCTGAGAGTAGGGAGAAGAGACCAACCCCAACCTCACTCCAACCTTGAGAGTAGGGAGAAGAGACCAACCCCAACCTCACTCCAACCTTGAGAGTAGGGAGAAGAGACCAACCCCAACCTCACTCCAACCTTGAGAGTAGGGAGAAGAGACCAACCCCAACCTCACTCCGACCTTGAGACTAGGGAGAAGAGACCAACCCCAACCTGACTCCAACCTTGAGACTAGGGCCAAGAGCCCAACCCCAACCTGACTCCAACCTTGAGACTAGGGAGAAGAGACCAACCCCAACCTCACTCCGACCTTGAGAGTAGGGCCAAGAGACCAACCCCAACCTCACTCCGACCTTGAGAGTAGGGCCAAGAGACCAACCCCAACCTGACTCCAACCTTGAGACTAGGGAGAAGAGACCAACCCCAACCTCACTCCGACCTTGAGAGTAGGGAGAAGAGACCAACCCCAACCTCACTCCAACCTTGAGAGTAGGGCCAAGAGACCAACCCCAACCTCACTCCAACCTTGAGAGTAGGGAGAAGAGACCAACCCCAACCTCACTCCAACCTTGAGAATAGGGCCAAGAGCCCAACCCCAACCTGACTCCGACCTTGAGACTAGGGAGAAGAGACCAACCCCAACCTCACTCCAACCTTGAGAATAGGGCCAAGAGCCCAACCCCAACCTGACTCCGACCTTGAGACTAGGGAGAAGAGACCATTCCCAACCTCACTTCAACCTTGAGACTAGGGCCAAGAGACCAACCCCAACCTGACTCCGACCTTGAGAGTAGGGAGAAGAGACCAACCCCAACCTCACTTCAACCTTGAGACTAGGGCCAAGAGACCAACCCCAACCTCACTCCAACCTTGAGACTAGGGCCAAGAGACCAACCCCAACCTCACTCCAACCTTGAGACTAGGGAGAAGAGACCCTTCCCAACCTCACTTCAACCTTGAGACTAGGGCCAAGAGCCCAACCCCAACCTCACTCCAACCTTGAGACTAGGGCCAAGAGACCAACCCCAACCTCACTCAAACCTTGAGACTAGGGCCAAGAGACCAACCCCAACCTCACTCCAACCATCTTTCAGGTAGCTACAGAGTAATGAAGTCTCCTCTCAGCCTCCTCTTCTTCAGGCCAAACCATCCCAGCTCCCTCAGCCTCTCCAGGGTGCTCAAGACCCTGGGCTGGTAGGAGCTGTCCCTGCCCATAGCAGGAGGGTTGGAAACTGATGAGGTTTAAGGTCCCTTCCCAGGAGGATTTAACAGCCAGAGGTGTTGTGCAGGAACCCAGCTGCAAACCTGCCTCCCAGGGTCCAGAAAAATCTCTTGGGTCTTCTGAATACAACCACAGGGATCATGCAAGCTCCAAAGGAAATGTGTGTTTGGTTTTCATCCAGAAGAAGGCAATCTTCCAAGCAGGACCTAGGTCCTCCCTCTTTTGCTTCCTGCCATCATTCAGCTCAGAAGGTGGAAGGCTTGGATGTTCATGATGGGTCGAGAGAGATGCCAATGGCCCAAGGGGGAAATCACAGAGTTGGGAAAGCCTTCTAGGATCATCCAAATCCAAGCAGCAACCCAACCCCACCATGGCCATCAAACCATGGCCACAAGTGTCATAGCCACAGGTTTCTGGAACATTTCCAGGCATGGGAACTCCACCACCTCCCTGGGCAGCCTGTGCCAATGCCTGAAAAAGCCTTCCTGGGAACAAATTCTTTCTCATCTCCAACTTAAACCTCCCCTGGCACAATTCCAGTCCCAGAGAAATGGCCTTGGGGTCATCCTGGCTATAAAGCCCACAGCTGGCTGGGCTGGGATGTGCCATCCCTTAGCTACATAACAGAATGCAATGAGCTCCTGTAGGATTCATTCTAAGGGGTGGGAGGTGTAGGGAGGGGGTCAGGGTGGGTTTCACACCCCTGGTGTCCCCTCCTGTCCCCACAGGCTGATGGGAGGCCAATGGATCCAAGCATGGGAAGTGACCTGTTTGGGTTGCAAAGTCCCAATCCTATGGTGTGTGGGGAAGGGAAAAGGGGGGAAAAAAATACATTTAAAGCAGCAGAATTCAGCTGGCTAGGTGAAAACAAAGCAAAGCAAAGCTGCAGAGAGGTGGATTTGTCCTTCTGGCTTAAGAGGCAGCAAGCTGTGGAACAGCAAAGCTCCATCCCACCTCACCCTTCTCTCAGGGTGAGCAGGTTGCATGAAGGCTGAGGAGGAGGAGAAGGGGGGAAAAAAAGATCTGCTAAGGAGAGAAGAGAAAACTCTGCTGCTGGGCAGCAGGTATTTAACCCTCTGCCTGCAGGTCCATTCCAAGAAGAAGGTCCAAAAGAAAAGCAAGATCCTGGCTGGATCTTTGCAAACTCTCTTCCAAGAGGGAGCTAGAAAGGCACAGAGTGATGAAGGGGAAGCAGAAGAAAAGAGCCTCACGAGTTGAGCCCTCCCCCCAGCTTCTGTGCTGCAACAGGAAGGAGGCTTTTATTCAGCAGGGTTTATTTTCCCCAGTCCCCATCCCCCCACCCCCAAAACCAAGCAACAAAAACCTCCAGGAAGAACTCCTTGCCCCCCAACACCCCAACTTTCCCTAGCTATGCAACCCCCCAGCCCTCAAAGCCTCCTAATACCTAAGGGGGGCTGCTCCTCGTGGCAAAAATTGGGGTTGAGCACCCCGGCCTTGGGTTTGCTGGCGAGAAGGAAGGTGGGGAGGCGGCAGGCAGCGGCGGCTCGGCAGCTGGGGACGTTGGGGAGCTGCTCTAGCGGCGTGCTGCAGCCAGGAGGGGAGGAGGAAGAGGAGGAGGAGGAAGAGGAGGAGGCGTCCCAACCGTCGAGCGGCTTGTCGTGCACCAGCCGGGCTAACTCGACGTCTCGGGTGGGCTTGGACATGCTGCTAGGCGCCTAGGGGGCTTCAAGCAAGGGCAAGACATCTGAAGCTGCAAAGAAAAGAGAGAGCGGAGGGGTGAGACGGCACCGATCCGGCCGCGCCGAGGGGCGCAGGGATGGTGCGGGGCAGGGCTTGGGGCGGGCCCTGCCGCTGCCGGCTCTTGGGGGCAGGAGGCAGCGTCCTGCTCTGGCTTCTTCCAGCGGTCTGCGAGGCTGAGAGGTGCCCGGAGAGGGCTGCAGAGAGCTCTCAGCCTCTTCCAGGGTGCAGGGAGAATCATGGAATAGAATCATGGAAGAGAATCGGAGAATCACTCAGGGCTGGAAGGGAGATCGAGGCACAGCCAGCTCCAACCCCCATGCCATGGGCAGGGACACCTCACACCAGAAGCCAGCACTTGGGCAGCTAGGTGCAAGGGCTGAAAGAGCAGAGACAGATCCAGCATGAGGAGAGACATCTCCAACCTGTGCCAGGACTGCACGAGCAGAGACATCTCCAAACTGTACCTGAGCAGAGACATCTCCAAGCTGTACCTGAGCAGAGACATCTCCAAGCTGTACCTGAGCAGAGACATCTCCAAGCTGTACCTGAGCAGAGACATCTCCAAGCTGTACCTGAGCAGAGACATCTCCAAGCTGTACCTGAGCAGAGACATCTCCAAGCTGTACCTGAGCAGAGACATCTCCAAGCTGTACCTGAGCAGAGACATCTCCAAGCTGTACCTGAGCAGAGACATCTCCAAGCTGTACCTGAGCAGAGACATCTCCAAGCTGTACCTGAGCAGAGACATCTCCAAGCTGTACCTGAGCAGAGACATCTCCAAGCTGTACCTGAGCAGAGACATCTCCAAGCTGTACCTGAGCAGAGACATCTCCAAGCTGTACCTGAGCAGAGACATCTCCAAGCTGTACCTGAGCAGAGACATCTCCAAGCTGCACCTGAGCAGAGACATCTCCAAGCTGCACCTGAGCAGAGACATCTCCAAGCTGTACCTGAGCAGAGACATCTCCAAGCTGTACCTGAGCAGAGACATCTCCAAGCTGTACCTGAGCAGAGACATCTCCAAGCTGCACCTGAGCAGAGACATCTCCAAGCTGTACCTGAGCAGAGACATCTCCAAGCTGTACCTGAGCAGAGACATCTCCAAGCTGCACCTGAGCAGAGACATCTCCAAGCTGTACCTGAGCAGAGACATCTCCAAGCTGCACCTGAGCAGAGACATCTCCAAGCTGTACCTAAGCAGAGACATCTCCAAGGTGTACCTGAGCAGAGACATCTCCAAACTGCACCTGAGCAGAGACATCTCCAAGCTGTACCTGAGCAGAGACATCTCCAAGCTGTACCTAAGCAGAAACATCTCCAAGCTGCACCTGAGCAGAGACATCTCCAAGCTGTACCTGAGCAGAGACATCTCCAAGCTGCACCTGAGCAGAGACATCTCCAAGCTGCACCTGAGCAGAGACATCTCCAAGCTGTACCTGAGCAGAGACATCTCCAAGCTGCACCTGAGCAGAGACATCTCCAAGCTGTACCTGAGCAGAGACATCTCCAAGCTGTACCTGAGCAGAGACATCTCCAAGCTGTACCTGAGCAGAGACATCTCCAAGCTGTACCTGAGCAGAGACATCTCCAAGCTGTACCTGAGCAGAGACATCTCCAAGCTGCACCTGAGCAGAGACATCTCCAAGCTGTACCTGAGCAGAGACATCTCCAAGCTGTACCTGAGCAGAGACATCTCCAAGCTGCACCTGAGCAGAGACATCTCCAAGCTGCACCTGAGCAGAGACATCTCCAAGCTGTACCTGAGCAGAGACATCTCCAAGCTGTAACTGAGCAGAGACATCTCCAACCTGCACCTGAGCAGAGACATCTCCAAGCTGTACCTGAGCAGAGACATCTCCAAGCTGCACCTGAGCAGAGACATCTCCAAGCTGCACCTGAGCAGAGACATCTCCAAGCTGCACCTGAGCAGAGACATCTCCAAGCTGTACCTGAGCAGAGACATCTCCAAGCTGCACCTGAGCAGAGACATCTCCAAGCTGTACCTGAGCAGAGACATCTCCAAGCTGTACCTGAGCAGAGACATCTCCAAGCTGCACCTGAGCAGAGACATCTCCAAGCTGTACCTGAGCAGAGACATCTCCAAGCTGTACCTGAGCAGAGACATCTCCAAGCTGCACCTGAGCAGAGACATCTCCAAGCTGTACCTGAGCAGAGACATCTCCAAGCTGTACCTGAGCAGAGACATCTCCAAGCTGTACCTGAGCAGAGACATCTCCAAGCTGTACCTGAGCAGAGACATCTCCAAGCTGCACCTGAGCAGAGACATCTCCAAGCTGTACCTGAGCAGAGACATCTCCAAGCTGTACCTGAGCAGAGACATCTCCAAGCTGCACCTGAGCAGAGACATCTCCAAGCTGTACCTGAGCAGAGACATCTCCAAGCTGTACCTGAGCAGAGACATCTCCAAGCTGTACCTGAGCAGAGACATCTCCAAGCTGCACCTGAGCAGAGACATCTCCAAGCTGTACCTGAGCAGAGACATCTCCAAGCTGTACCTGAGCAGAGACATCTCCAAGCTGTACCTGAGCAGAGACATCTCCAAGCTGCACCTGAGCAGAGACATCTCCAAGCTGTACCTGAGCAGAGACATCTCCAAGCTGCACCTGAGCAGAGACATCTCCAAGCTGTACCTGAGCAGAGACATCTCCAAGCTGCACCTGAGCAGAGACATCTCCAAGCTGTACCTGAGCAGAGACATCTCCAAGCTGCACCTGAGCAGAGACATCTCCAAGCTGTACCTGAGCAGAGACATCTCCAAGCTGCACCTGAGCAGAGACATCTCCAAGCTGTACCTGAGCAGAGACATCTCCAAGCTGTACCTGAGCAGAGACATCTCCAAGCTGCACCTGAGCAGAGACATCTCCAAGCTGCACCTGAGCAGAGACATCTCCAAGCTGCACCTGAGCAGAGACATCTCCAAGCTGTACCTGAGCAGAGACATCTCCAAGCTGCACCTGAGCAGAGACATCTCCAAGCTGTACCTGAGCAGAGACATCTCCAAGCTGCACCTGAGCAGAGACATCTCCAAGCTGTACCTGAGCAGAGACATCTCCAAGCTGCACCTGAGCAGAGACATCTCCAAGCTGTACCTGAGCAGAGACATCTCCAAGCTGTACCTGAGCAGAGACATCTCCAAGCTGCACCTGAGCAGAGACATCTCCAAGCTGTACCTGAGCAGAGACATCTCCAAGCTGTACCTGAGCAGAGACATCTCCAAGCTGCACCTGAGCAGAGACATCTCCAAGCTGTACCTGAGCAGAGACATCTCCAAGCTGTACCTGAGCAGAGACATCTCCAAGCTGTACCTGAGCAGAGACATCTCCAACCTGCACCTGAGCAGAGACATCTCCAAGCTGTACCTGAGCAGAGACATCTCCAAGCTGTACCTGAGCAGAGACATCTCCAAGCTGTACCTGAGCAGAGACATCTCCAAGCTGTACCTGAGCAGAGACATCTCCAAGCTGTACCTGAGCAGAGACATCTCCAAGCTGCACCTGAGCAGAGACATCTCCAAGCTGCACCTGAGCAGAGACATCTCCAAGCTGTACCTGAGCAGAGACATCTCCAAGCTGTACCTGAGCAGAGACATCTCCAAGCTGTACCTGAGCAGAGACATCTCCAAGCTGTACCTGAGCAGAGACATCTCCAAGCTGCACCTGAGCAGAGACATCTCCAAGCTGTACCTGAGCAGAGACATCTCCAAGCTGTACCTGAGCAGAGACATCTCCAAGCTGTACCTGAGCAGAGACATCTCCAAGCTGTACCTGAGCAGAGACATCTCCAAGCTGCACCTGAGCAGAGACATCTCCAAGCTGTACCTGAGCAGAGACATCTCCAAGCTGCACCTGAGCAGAGACATCTCCAAGCTGTACCTGAGCAGAGACATCTCCAAGCTGCACCTGAGCAGAGACATCTCCAAGCTGTACCTGAGCAGAGACATCTCCAAGCTGCACCTGAGCAGAGACATCTCCAAGCTGCACCTGAGCAGAGACATCTCCAAGCTGTACCTGAGCAGAGACATCTCCAAGCTGTACCTGAGCAGAGACATCTCCAAGCTGTACCTGAGCAGAGACATCTCCAAGCTGTACCTGAGCAGAGACATCTCCAAGCTGCACCTAAGCAGAGACATCTCCAAGCTGTACCTGAGCAGAGACATCTCCAAGCTGCACCTGAGCAGAGACATCTCCAAGCTGTACCTGAGCAGAGACATCTCCAACCTGCACCTGAGCAGAGACATCTCCAAGCTGTACCTGAGCAGAGACATCTCCAAGCTGCACCTGAGCAGAGACATCTCCAAGCTGTACCTGAGCAGAGACATCTCCAAGCTGTACCTGAGCAGAGACATCTCCAAGCTGTACCTGAGCAGAGACATCTCCAAGCTGTACCTGAGCAGAGACATCTCCAACCTGCACCTGAGCAGAGACATCTCCAAGCTGCACCTGAGCAGAGACATCTCCAAGCTGCACCTGAGCAGAGACATCTCCAAGCTGTAACTGAGCAGAGACATCTCCAAGCTGTACCTGAGCAGAGACATCTCCAAGCTGTACCTGAGCAGAGACATCTCCAAGCTGTACCTGAGCAGAGACATCTCCAAGCTGTACCTGAGCAGAGACATCTCCAAGCTGTACCTGAGCAGAGACATCTCCAAGCTGTACCTGAGCAGAGACATCTCCAAGCTGTACCTGAGCAGAGACATCTCCAAGCTGTACCTGAGCAGAGACATCTCCAAGCTGCACCTGAGCAGAGACATCTCCAAGCTGTACCTGAGCAGAGACATCTCCAAGCTGTACCTGAGCAGAGACATCTCCAAGCTGTACCTGAGCAGAGACATCTCCAAGCTGTACCTGAGCAGAGACATCTCCAAGCTGTACCTGAGCAGAGACATCACCAAGCTGTACCTGAGCAGAGACATCTCCAAGCTGTACCTGAGCAGAGACATCTCCAACCTGCACCTGAGCAGAGACATCTCCAAGCTGCACCTGAGCAGAGACATCTCCAAGCTGTACCTGAGCAGAGACATCTCCAAGCTGTACCTGAGCAGAGACATCTCCAAGCTGTACCTGAGCAGAGACATCTCCAAACTGCACCTGAGCAGAGACATCTCCAAGCTGTACCTGAGCAGAGACATCTCCAAGCTGCACCTGAGCAGAGACATCTCCAAGCTGTACCTGAGCAGAGACATCTCCAAGCTGTACCTGAGCAGAGACATCTCCAAGCTGTACCTGAGCAGAGACATCTCCAAGCTGCACCTGAGCAGAGACATCTCCAAGCTGTACCTGAGCAGAGACATCTCCAAGCTGTACCTGAGCAGAGACATCTCCAAGCTGTACCTGAGCAGAGACATCTCCAAGCTGCACCTGAGCAGAGACATCTCCAAGCTGTACCTGAGCAGAGACATCTCCAAGCTGCACCTGAGCAGAGACATCTCCAAGCTGTACCTGAGCAGAGACATCTCCAAGCTGTACCTGAGCAGAGACATCTCCAAGCTGTACCTGAGCAGAGACATCTCCAAGCTGTACCTGAGCAGAGACATCTCCAAGCTGTACCTGAGCAGAGACATCTCCAAGCTGCACCTGAGCAGAGACATCTCCAAGCTGTACCTGAGCAGAGACATCTCCAAGCTGTACCTGAGCAGAGACATCTCCAAGCTGTACCTGAGCAGAGACATCTCCAAGCTGTACCTGAGCAGAGACATCTCCAAGCTGTACCTGAGCAGAGACATCTCCAAGCTGTACCTGAGCAGAGACATCTCCAAGCTGTACCTGAGCAGAGACATCTCCAAGCTGTACCTGAGCAGAGACATCTCCAAGCTGTACCTGAGCAGAGACATCTCCAAGCTGTACCTGAGCAGAGACATCTCCAAGCTGTACCTGAGCAGAGACATCTCCAAGCTGCACCTGAGCAGAGACATCTCCAAGCTGTACCTGAGCAGAGACATCTCCAAGCTGTACCTGAGCAGAGACATCTCCAAGCTGTACCTGAGCAGAGACATCTCCAAGCTGCACCTGAGCAGAGACATCTCCAAGCTGTACCTGAGCAGAGACATCTCCAAGCTGTACCTGAGCAGAGACATCTCCAAGCTGTACCTGAGCAGAGACATCTCCAAGCTGTACCTGAGCAGAGACATCTCCAAGCTGTACCTGAGCAGAGACATCTCCAAGCTGCACCTGAGCAGAGACATCTCCAAGCTGTACCTGAGCAGAGACATCTCCAAGCTGCACCTGAGCAGAGACATCTCCAAGCTGTACCTGAGCAGAGACATCTCCAAGCTGTACCTGAGCAGAGACATCTCCAAGCTGCACCTGAGCAGAGACATCTCCAAGCTGTACCTGAGCAGAGACATCTCCAAGCTGTACCTGAGCAGAGACATCTCCAAGCTGCACCTGAGCAGAGACATCTCCAAGCTGCACCTGAGCAGAGACATCTCCAAGCTGTACCTGAGCAGAGACATCTCCAAGCTGTACCTGAGCAGAGACATCTCCAAGCTGTACCTGAGCAGAGACATCTCCAAGCTGCACCTGAGCAGAGACATCTCCAAGCTGTACCTGAGCAGAGACATCTCCAGCCTGCACCTAAGCAGAGACATCTCCAAGCTGTACCTGAGCAGAGACATCTCCAAGCTGCACCTGAGCAGAGACATCTCCAAGCTGTACCTGAGCAGAGACATCTCCAAGCTGTACCTGAGCAGAGACATCTCCAAGCTGTACCTGAGCAGAGACATCTCCAAGCTGTACCTGAGCAGAGACATCTCCAAGCTGTACCTGAGCAGAGACATCTCCAAGCTGTACCTGAGCAGAGACATCTCCAAGCTGCACCTGAGCAGAGACATCTCCAAGCTGTACCTGAGCAGAGACATCTCCAAGCTGTACCTGAGCAGAGACATCTCCAAGCTGCACCTGAGCAGAGACATCTCCAAGCTGTACCTGAGCAGAGACATCTCCAAGCTGTACCTGAGCAGAGACATCTCCAAGCTGTACCTGAGCAGAGACATCTCCAAGCTGTACCTGAGCAGAGACATCTCCAAGCTGTACCTGAGCAGAGACATCTCCAAGCTGTACCTGAGCAGAGACATCTCCAAGCTGTACCTGAGCAGAGACATCTCCAAGCTGTACCTGAGCAGAGACATCTCCAAGCTGTACCTGAGCAGAGACATCTCCAAGCTGTACCTGAGCAGAGACATCTCCAAGCTGTACCTGAGCAGAGACATCTCCAAGCTGTACCTGAGCAGAGACATCTCCAAGCTGCACCTGAGCAGAGACATCTCCAAGCTGTACCTGAGCAGAGACATCTCCAAGCTGTACCTGAGCAGAGACATCTCCAAGCTGCACCTGAGCAGAGACATCTCCAAGCTGTACCTGAGCAGAGACATCTCCAAGCTGTACCTGAGCAGAGACATCTCCAAGCTGTACCTGAGCAGAGACATCTCCAAGCTGCACCTGAGCAGAGACATCTCCAAGCTGTACCTGAGCAGAGACATCTCCAAGCTGTACCTGAGCAGAGACATCTCCAAGCTGTACCTGAGCAGAGACATCTCCAAGCTGTACCTGAGCAGAGACATCTCCAAGCTGTACCTGAGCAGAGACATCTCCAAGCTGTACCTGAGCAGAGACATCTCCAAGCTGTACCTGAGCAGAGACATCTCCAAGCTGTACCTGAGCAGAGACATCTCCAAGCTGTACCTGAGCAGAGACATCTCCAAGGTGTACCTGAGCAGAGACATCTCCAAGCTGCACCTGAGCAGAAACATCTCCAAGCTGCACCTGAGCAGAGACATCTCCAAGCTGTACCTGAGCAGAGACATCTCCAAGGTGTACCTGAGCAGAGACATCTCCAAGCTGCACCTGAGCAGAGACATCTCCAAGGTGTACCTGAGCAGAGACATCTCCAAGCTGTACCTGAGCAGAGACATCTCCAAGCTGTACCTGAGCAGAGACATCTCCAAGCTGTACCTGAGCAGAGACATCTCCAAGCTGTACCTGAGCAGAAACATCTCCAAGCTGTACCTGAGCAGAGACATCTCCAAGCTGTACCTGAGCAGAGACATCTCCAAGCTGTACCTGAGCAGAGACATCTCCAAGCTGTACCTGAGCAGAGACATCTCCAAGCTGTACCTGAGCAGAGACATCTCCAAGCTGTACCTGAGCAGAGACATCTCCAAGCTGCACCTGAGCAGAGACATCTCCAAGCTGTACCTGAGCAGAGACATCTCCAAGCTGTACCTGAGCAGAGACATCTCCAAGCTGTACCTGAGCAGAGACATCTCCAAGCTGTACCTGAGCAGAGACATCTCCAAGCTGCACCTGAGCAGAGACATCTCCAAGCTGTACCTGAGCAGAGACATCTCCAAGCTGCACCTGAGCAGAGACATCTCCAAGCTGTACCTGAGCAGAGACATCTCCAAGCTGTACCTGAGCAGAGACATCTCCAAGCTGTACCTGAGCAGAGACATCTCCAAGCTGCACCTGAGCAGAGACATCTCCAAGCTGTACCTGAGCAGAGACATCTCCAAGCTGTACCTGAGCAGAGACATCTCCAAGCTGTACCTGAGCAGAGACATCTCCAAGCTGTACCTGAGCAGAGACATCTCCAAGCTGCACCTGAGCAGAGACATCTCCAAGCTGTACCTGAGCAGAGACATCTCCAAGCTGCACCTGAGCAGAGACATCTCCAAGCTGTACCTGAGCAGAGACATCTCCAAGCTGTACCTGAGCAGAGACATCTCCAAGCTGTACCTGAGCAGAGACATCTCCAAGCTGTACCTGAGCAGAGACATCTCCAAGCTGTACCTGAGCAGAGACATCTCCAAGCTGTACCTGAGCAGAGACATCTCCAAGCTGCACCTGAGCAGAGACATCTCCAAGCTGTACCTGAGCAGAGACATCTCCAAGCTGTACCTGAGCAGAGACATCTCCAAGCTGTACCTGAGCAGAGACATCTCCAAGCTGTACCTGAGCAGAGACATCTCCAAGCTGCACCTGAGCAGAGACATCTCCAAGCTGTACCTGAGCAGAGACATCTCCAAGCTGTACCTGAGCAGAGACATCTCCAAGCTGTACCTGAGCAGAGACATCTCCAAGCTGTACCTGAGCAGAGACATCTCCAAGCTGCACCTGAGCAGAGACATCTCCAAGCTGTACCTGAGCAGAGACATCTCCAAGGTGTACCTGAGCAGAGACATCTCCAAGCTGCACCTGAGCAGAGACATCTCCAAGCTGTACCTGAGCAGAGACATCTCCAAGCTGTACCTGAGCAGAGACATCTCCAAGCTGCACCTGAGCAGAGACATCTCCAAGCTGTACCTGAGCAGAGACATCTCCAAGCTGTACCTGAGCAGAGACATCTCCAAGCTGTACCTGAGCAGAGACATCTCCAAGCTGTACCTGAGCAGAGACATCTCCAAGCTGTACCTGAGCAGAGACATCTCCAAGCTGCACCTGAGCAGAGACATCTCCAAGCTGTACCTGAGCAGAGACATCTCCAAGCTGTACCTGAGCAGAGACATCTCCAAGCTGTACCTGAGCAGAGACATCTCCAAGCTGTACCTGAGCAGAGACATCTCCAAGCTGTACCTGAGCAGAGACATCTCCAAGCTGTACCTGAGCAGAGACATCTCCAAGCTGTACCTGAGCAGAGACATCTCCAAGCTGTACCTGAGCAGAGACATCTCCAAGCTGTACCTGAGCAGAGACATCTCCAAGCTGCACCTGAGCAGAGACATCTCCAAGCTGTACCTGAGCAGAGACATCTCCAAGCTGTACCTGAGCAGAGACATCTCCAAGCTGTACCTGAGCAGAGACATCTCCAAGCTGTACCTGAGCAGAGACATCTCCAAGCTGTACCTGAGCAGAGACATCTCCAAGCTGTACCTGAGCAGAGACATCTCCAAGCTGCACCTGAGCAGAGACATCTCCAAGCTGTACCTGAGCAGAGACATCTCCAAGCTGCACCTGAGCAGAGACATCTCCAAGCTGCACCTGAGCAGAGACATCTCCAAGCTGCACCTGAGCAGAGACATCTCCAAGCTGCACCTGAGCAGAGACATCTCCAAACTGCACCTGAGCAGAGACATCTCCAAGCTGTAACTGAGCAGAGACATCTCCAAGCTGTAACTGAGCAGAGACATCTCCAAGCTGTACCTGAGCAGAGACATCTCCAAGCTGTAACTGAGCAGAGACATCTCCAAGCTGCACCTGAGCAGAGACATCTCCAAGCTGTAACTGAGCAGAGACATCTCCAAGCTGTACCTGAGCAGAGACATCTCCAAGCTGCACCTGAGCAGAGACATCTCCAAGCTGTACCTGAGCAGAGACATCTCCAAGCTGTACCTGAGCAGAGACATCTCCAAGCTGTACCTGAGCAGAGACATCTCCAAGCTGTACCTGAGCAGAGACATCTCCAAGCTGTACCTGAGCAGAGACATCTCCAAGCTGTACCTGAGCAGAGACATCTCCAAGCTGCACCTGAGCAGAGACATCTCCAAGCTGTACCTGAGCAGAGACATCTCCAAGCTGTACCTGAGCAGAGACATCTCCAAGCTGTACCTGAGCAGAGACATCTCCAAGCTGTACCTGAGCAGAGACATCTCCAAGCTGTACCTGAGCAGAGACATCTCCAAGCTGCACCTGAGCAGAGACATCTCCAAGCTGTACCTGAGCAGAGACATCTCCAAGCTGCACCTGAGCAGAGACATCTCCAAGCTGTACCTGAGCAGAGACATCTCCAAGCTGTACCTGAGCAGAGACATCTCCAAGCTGTACCTGAGCAGAGACATCTCCAAGCTGTACCTGAGCAGAGACATCTCCAAGCTGTACCTGAGCAGAGACATCTCCAAGCTGCACCTGAGCAGAGACATCTCCAAGCTGTACCTGAGCAGAGACATCTCCAAGCTGTACCTGAGCAGAGACATCTCCAAGCTGCACCTGAGCAGAGACATCTCCAAGCTGTACCTGAGCAGAGACATCTCCAAGCTGTAACTGAGCAGAGACATCTCCAAGCTGTACCTGAGCAGAGACATCTCCAAGCTGTACCTGAGCAGAGACATCTCCAAGCTGTACCTGAGCAGAGACATCTCCAAGCTGTACCTGAGCAGAGACATCTCCAAGCTGCACCTGAGCAGAGACATCTCCAAACTGCACCTGAGCAGAGACATCTCCAAGCTGCACCTGAGCAGAGACATCTCCAAGCTGCACCTGAGCAGAGACATCTCCAAGCTGCACCTGAGCAGAGACATCTCCAAGCTGCACCTGAGCAGAGACCTCTCCAGCCTGTACCACCTCATTTTCATTACCAACCTCCTTAGAGGTGACCTCAAAAAGTGCTTCCCAGCCCTGGGCATTGCCCAACCTGTGCCAAGTGGTGCAGAAATCCCTTTTACCCTCTCCCTCCGTTCCTCAGCTGAAGGAGAAACTCTTTCTGCCCCTCACAGATTGCTTCACCAACAAGACTCAGCCCCAGCCTGGCAGAGCTGGCTCCAGCTGGTGCCAACATTGCATCAGGCTGTGCCCCCATGGGATGCCAAGCCCCTAGTGCCCATGCTGCAGAAAGCTCAGGTGCCTGCTCCCAGCCAGTGAGCAGCAGGAAGGCAGAAGCTGCTCTTCTCCATGGCCAAGCATCTCCTGCTTCACTTCACCCACACTTGGCAGCCTGCTGCTCTTCACTGTACCTTCAGCATCACTTGCAGCAGCTTCAGCTCTGCCCTCCTCCACCTTCAGAAAGGAAAAACAAACAAAAAAAGGCATTTTAAAGAGGCCCAAACCCTGCCCTGCCAGGAAAAGAGCAGACTGAGGAGCTGGAGTTCCCCAGCCTCTCAGCTTGATGCTGAGTGCCAGCAGGGGAGGATGGAAGCATCCTCAGCTCTCAGGTTCAGAGGAAGGAAACAGAGAACAGATCTGGTCAGAAGAGAGCTCCAAGGTCATCCCAGCCCAAGCCTGAAGCCAGCACTGAAGGGGCACCACTAAACCACATCCCTAAGCTCCACAAGGCTGCAGGGACAGCCCCGGGGGTGGTGACTCCAGCACTGCCCCGGGCAGCCTGGCCCCGTGTCTGAGAACCTCTCCAGGGCAGAGACACCTCCGGAGGTCCAGCCTGAGCCTGCCCTGCTGCAGCTTGCAAACACTTCCTCTGCTCCTCCTGGCAGAGGAGAAGAGCCTGCCCCCTCCTCAAACCAGAGCCTGCCCCCTCCTCACCCCACAGCCTGCCCCCTCCTCAAACCAGAGCCTGCCCCCTCCTCACCCCACAGCCTGCCCCCTCCTCAAACCAGAGCCTGCCCCCTCCTCAAACTAGAGCCTGCCTCCTCCTCAAACCAGAGCCTGCCCCCTCCTCAAACCAGAGCCTGCCCCCTCCTCAAACCAGAGCCTGCCCCCTCCTCACCCCACAGAGCCTGCCCCCTCCTCACCCCACAGCCTGCCCCCTCCTCACCCCACGGAGCCTGCCCCCTCCTCACCCCACAGCCTGCCCCCTCCTCACACCTCACAGCCTGCCCCCTCCTCACCCCACAGCCTGCCCCCTCCTCACCCCACAGAGCCTGCCCCCTCCTCACCCCACAGCCTGCCCCCTCCTCACTCCACAGCCTCCCCCCTCCTCACACCCCACAGCCAGCCCCCTCCTCACACCCCACAGAGCCTGCCCCCTCCTCACCCCACAGCCTCCCCCCTCCTCACCGCACAGCCTGCCCACTCCTCACTCCACAGCCTGCCCCCTCCTCACCCCACAGCCTGCCCCCTCCTCACACCCCACAGCCAGCCCCCTCCTCACCCCACAGCCTGCCCCCTCCTCACTCCACAGCCTGCCCCTTCCTCACTCCAACCTCCCTTCAGGGAGCTGTAGAGAGCAATGAGGTCTTTCCCTCAGCCTCCCCTTCCCCTTCCTTCTTCCTGTACATCTCAATTCCAGTGGAAGTCCTTTCACCTCCACATATATTTTTCACTCCAGAAACCAGGGGCTGTTTGCTCTCATGGCTCCTGAAAGTCTAACTCCAGCAAACATCTCAGTGGGCAGCACTGCTGGTGCCCATCCTGGAAGCAGGGCACTGCACCCCCTCACTCCACCCCACCCTTGCCCCCAGACCAGCTCTGAGCCTTGCCATGCTCTGGGCAGCAAGAATTCCTGACACACCTGAGCCCAGGCAGGGAGGGATGCCATACCTGGACAAAAGCACCTTCAGGATCCCTTATCCCAGCTTCTTCCAGCTGCTCAATCCTGAGGGTCTCCTCTGCACTGCTTATTTCATCCACACCCTCATCAGTGGAGGGACAAAGCGACTGGGCCAGGGGTCTGGAGGGTAGAGGTGAAGCAGAGACAAGAGCCTGAGCTCACTTCTGCCCTTTCTGAGGCTGGATATGTGGATAGGGAGCATCAGAGCAGCAGGAGAGGATCACAGCTGGCTCTGGAGACAGGACAAGGGGGAATGGCTTGAAGCTGAGGGAGAGCAGAGGGAGGCTGGAGCTCAGAATCACAGAATTGTCAGGGCTGGAAGGGAGCTCAAGGGTCAGCCTGCTCCAGGGCTCTGCCAGCCTTACATCCCAGCAGTTCCTCCTCATGTTTAGGTGGCACTTCTGCTGGTCAGCTCTGTGCCCCTCAGCCCTTGTCCTGTCACTGGGCACCACTGCAAAAAGCCTGGTGCCACCCTCCTGCCAGCCACCCTTGCAGTATTGCTGAGCACTGAGGAGATCTCCCTCAGGCTGCTCTTCTGCAGGCTAAAAGCCTCAATTCTCTCAGCCTTTGCTCACAGCAGAGCTGTGCCAGGCCCCTCAGCAGCTTTGGAGCCCTTTGCTGTCCCCTCTCCAGCAAGTCCATGGCAGGGAGCTTGGAGCAGATGATCTCTAAGGTCCCTTCCAACCTAAGCCATTCTAAGTCTCTGCCCTTCTTGAACTGGGGAGCCCAGAACTGGCCCCAGGATTCTCTTTGCTTTGGTCTCTATTAGATATCTTACAGCAAGCTCTTAGAATCACAGAACTGTCAGGGTTGGAAGGGAGCTCAAGGCTCAGCCAGCTCCAACCCCCTGCCATGGGCAGGGACACCTCACACCACAGCAGGTTGCTCACAGCCACCTCCAGCCTGGCTGCAAAAACCTCCAGGCAGGAGGCTTCCACCACCTCCCTGGGCAACCTCTGCCAGGCTCTCACCACCCTCCTGGGGAAGAATTTCTTCCTCACATCCAATCTCAATCTCCCCACTTCTACTTTTGCTCCATCCCCCCCAGTCCTATCACTCCCTGACACCCTCCAAAGTCCCTCCCCAGCTTTCTTGGAGCCCCCTTCAGATCCTGGCTTTTCATAAATACCCTCTGGAGCTAAGTCTCCACCACCACAGCTGACAACAACTGAGGTCCTGGCACTAACTTACATGAAATAATTCCAGGGGCACCTACTTGTATTCAGTAGTATTTAAAAGTGGAGAGCTTGGAAGAGACCTTGGAGACCACCAAGTGCCAACCCTCTCCCCCAGAGCCCACAGTGCCACCAGTGCTGCTGAGCCACCACCACCCAACCACCTCCCTCAGCACCACCTCCAGGCAGCTGTGAAACCCCTCCAGGCATGGAGACTCCACCACCTCCCTGGGCAGCCTGGGCCAGGGCCTGAGAACCCTTCCTGGGAAGAAATTTTTCCTCATCTCCAACCTGAACCTCCCGTGGCAGGACTTGAGGCTGCTCCTCTTGTCCTGTCACTTGTTGCATGTGAGTAGAGCCCAACTCCCACCTGGATCCAGCTTCCTTTGAGGGAGTTATGGAGAGGGATGAGGTTTGCCCCCCTCAGCCTCCTCACGATGTATTTGCAGCTACACCAAACCCATCAGCCTGGCTTTAAACTCAGCCCTGGGACACACTCCTGATCCCAGCTGCAGTGGATTTATGGAGGTGCTTTGAAAATCCCACGGGACCAGCTCCGGGAGCTGGAAGCTCCCAGCTGCGGCTGAAGGCACAAACTGGGGGGGCGGGGGGGTGTCCTGCACAGTCGAGCCACTGCGAGGGGTGAGCCAGGCACAGCCTGGGGGCTCCTGCTGGGCTGAGTTGCTGGGGAGGGCACGGCCAGGGGCTGCGGTTGCCACGGGCGACTGCGATGGAGGTGGAAACTGTGTCGCCAGGGGACACCCGGCGCTGTCACCAGGGACCGCGTCAGCAGCCAGCCCTGGGCTGAGCCAGGTGGAGAAAACAACCCTCCCCCAAACACCCCTCCCCCAAAGCACCCCTCTGGATGCATCCATCCCTCCCCCCCGACCCCTCTCTTGCCCTTCCGAGCGCAACCTTCCTTCCCCGGCGCATCCCTCTCCAGCTCATTCCTTTCCCAGCGCATCCCTCCCTCCCTGCCCAGCTCAGCCCTTCCCCAGCTCAGCCCAGCTGCGCACCAGTCCGGGGAGCTCTGCTGGTCCACGGAGGGATGTCGCAGCCCCTCCGGCTTCCGAACGCAGCCGAACCCACGACTGCGTTCCCAGCACAGCTAGAAAGGCAACGGAGCCACTCACCCCGAGCTCTCCTCCACCTCCTCCTCCTCCTCCTCTTCCTTCTTCTCCTCCTCCTCTTCCTCCCCCTCCTTTTCCTCTTCCTCCTCCTCTTCTTTCTTTACCTTCTCCTCCTCTTCCTTCTCCTCTTCCTCTTCCTCTTTCTTTACCTTTTCCTCCTCTTCCTTCTCCTCTTCCTCTTCCTCTCTTTTCCTCACCTCTTCCTCTTTCTTTACCTTTTCCTCCTCTTCCTTCTCCTCTTCCTCTTCCTCTCTTTTCCTCACCTCTTCCTCTTTCTTTACCTTTTCCTCCTCTTCCTTCTCCTCTTCCTCTTCCTCTCTTTTCCTCACCTCTTCCTCTTTCTTTACCTTTTCCTCCTCTTCCTTCTCCTCTTCCTCTTCCTCTCTTTTCCTCACCTCTTCCTCTTTCTTTACCTTTTCCTCCTCTTCCTTCTCCTCTTCCTCTTCCTCTCTTTTCCTCACCTCTTCCTCTTTCTTTACCTTTTCTTCCTCTTCCTTCTCCTCTTCCTCTTCCTCTCTTTTCCTTACCTCTTCCTCTTTCTTTACCTTTTCCTCCTCTTCCTCCTCCTCTTCCTCCCCCTCCTTTTCCTCTTCCTCCTCCTCTTCTTTCTTTACCTCTTCCTCTTCTTTCTTTACCTCTTCCTCTTCTTTCTTTACCTCTTCCTCTTCTTTCTTTACCTCTTCCTCTTCTTTCTTTACCTCTTCCTCTTCTTTCTTTACCTCTTCCTCTTCTTTCTTTACCTCTTCCTCTCTTTTTCTTACCTCTTCCTCTTTCTTTACCTTCTTCTCCTCTTCCTTCTCCTCTTCCTCCTTCTCCTCCTCTTCCTCCTCCTCTTCCTCCTTCTCCTCTTTCTCTTCCTCCTCCTCTACCTCTTTCTCATCTTCCTCCTCCTCTTTCTCTTCCTCCTTCTCCTCTCCCTCTTCCTCCTTCTCTTCCTCCTTCTCTCCCTCCTCCTCCTCCTCTTCTTTCTCCTCCTCCTCTTTGACAGCACTCAGGGAGCACAAACACAGCCTGGAGAGGAGGAACTCATTAGGTGTAACCCCCAAAGGAAGTCTGAACCTCACAAGAGAAGCACTGCAGCCCCTTTGGCTTGGAGGTGCTCTCCCTCCATCCCTCAGACAACACCACAGGGAGGGGACACACTGTGGCCCCAAGCGGGTGGGAAGAAGAACAGGAAAAGGCTTGGGAATGCAAACCCCACATTCCTCAAACCTTCAAATTCCACTGGGAGAGGATGTGCTCAGGGGATCTCTTGGTGCCCCCCTGGGAGCTGATTTTGACCCAAAGCTCCTCAGGCTCCTACCTCAAGGGGTGAAAAAAACCAACCCAAACATCTGGCAAGGGTTTTTTAGAACATCTGGAGTGCTTTCTGGTGAGCTCTGCTGAGGGAAGGTGTCTCTGGGCATTGCTTGTGCCTGGTGCAATCGAGCATCACCCATGCTGGAGGTGGAAACTTCTGCACTCACCCTGCCCTGCAGTTGCCTGGGCTTGAGGCAGCTCTTGGGGAGCACGCAGGGACACCTCTCATCCTGCCCCTGGCTTTGGAGGACCTTGGATTATGTAGAAGGAATCATACAGAGAGAGCCACCATTCCCAGATCTGGTGGCAGTTGATGGGAACAGGGCCAAAACCTTCTGGTCTTAGGGCCAACATCTACTTCCAGGGCATCCTAAGCAGAGCATCCTCCAGCTGCCTTCTGCAGGGCACCATGAAGCACCACATTCATGACCCCACCACCACTCAACACCAGAAGGAAGGAACTTTTGGGCTCCTTCTGGTGCCTCCCCCTCTTTGGAAACAGAAACCTCAGCTGCCAGCTCTAGGGCTGGCAAGGAGGGATGCCCAGGAATGATGTGTTCAGGATGTTTTGGGGCCCTCACTCCCAGAAGGACATTGAGGAGCTGGAGCAGGTCCAGAGAAAGGCAACAAAGGTGGGGAAGAGTCTGGAGGACAAGGCTGGGGAGGAGCAGCTGAGGGAGCTGGGGAAGAGGAGGCTGAGGGAGACCTCATTGCTCTCTACAGCTCCCTGAAAGGAGGTTGGAGCCAGGTTGGGGTTGGGCTCTGCTCCCCAGTCTCAGGTGATAGAAGGAGAGGAACTGGCCTGGAATTGTGCCAGGGGAGGCTTAGGTTGGAGAGGAGGCAAAATGTCTTTGGTGCAAGAGTGGTGAGGGATTGGCAGAGGCTGCCCAGGGAGGTGGTGGAGTCCCCATGCCTGGAGGGGTTCCAGAACCCTGTGGCCATGGCACTTGTGGCCATGGTTTGCTGGCCAGGGTGGGGTTGGGTTGCTGCTTGGACTGGCTGATCCCAGAGGCCTTTTCCAACCCAAACAATTCTACAGTTCTTTGTGCCCATCCCTTCCTCTGGCCACCTCACTGGTGGCTGGAGAACGTGCAAAGCATCAACAGCATCTCCCTTCTCCTACCTGTTTTCTTCTTCCTGAGGTTCCTCCTGTATGGGGGGGAGGGGGTCAGCATCTGCCAGCAGCTCAGCCTCATGTCCCCAGGCCACCATCTCCCCTGTGGCTTCATTAATCCAGCCACCAGCAAGCTCTTCCAGGGCAAGGTCAGGCTCCTCAGGGACAATGTGAACTGGAATGGGAACAGGCAAAGGGAAGGGGCAAAGGGAAGGGGAAGGGGCAAAGGGAAGGGGAAGGGACAAAAGGAGAAGGAAAGGGACAAAAGGAGAAGGGAAGGGACAAAAGGAGAAGGGAAGGGACAGAGAGAAGGGGAAGAGACAAAGGGGAAGCAGCACATTTTCAGGGAGGCCAGTGAAGGTCTCCTGCTTTAGCTGCTCAACACAGTGGTGGTGCCCTGAGCTGTGCCAGATGGATGTTTTTGGTTTTGTTTTGGGTTTTTTTCTGCCAGAGGAGGAAGACAATTGATCACTTTTGTGCCAAGCAGAGCCAGAGCCCCATGAAAACCAGAACCCTTTGCCTTCCCTGCCTGCTCAGCCAGCTCCAGCAGCTTTGGACCATCTCCAGGCCACCTTTTGGATCTCCTTGCAAAGAGAAGCAGCTGTGGGAAGAGCTGAAAGCCTTTCCCCTTGCAAGGCCTGAGTGAAACACTGCAGCAGCATGGCCTGAGGGCCCTGGTTTTGCAGAGCAAGGCTCAACCCAGAGCCCAGGTGACAACGAGCACCATGGCACATCCCCTCCCAGCCAGCCCTGGCAGCATCCCACACTTCCCTGGCATCACTGGGAAAAACCTCACCAGGGAGCTTGTGAGAGAATCACAGAGCCACAGAAGAGTTTGGGTTGGAAAAGCCCTCCCAGATCATCCAGTCCAAGCAGCAACCCAACCCCACCATGGCCAGCAGACCATGGCCACAAGTGCTATGGCCACAGGGTTCTGGAACCCCTCCAGGCATGGGGACTCCACCACCTCCCTGGGCAGCCTCTGCCAATCCCTCACCACTCTTGCACCAAAGACATTTTGCCTCCTCTCCAACCTAAGCCTCCCCTGACACGATTTCAGGACATTTCTCCTTCTATCACCTGAGACTGGGGAGCAGAGCCCAACCCCCACCTGGCTGCAGCCTCCTCTCAGGAACTGTAGAGAGCAATGAGGTCTCCCTCAGCTGCTCCTCTCCAGCCCTCTTCTCCAGACCCTTCCCCACCTTTGCTGTCCTTCTCTGGACCTGCTCCAGCTCCTCAATGTCCTTCTTGGTGTGAGGGACCCAAAACTGAACCCAGGACTCAAGGTGTGGCCTCAGCAGTGCCCAGCCCAGGGGCACAATCCCTGCCCTGCTCCTGCTGCCCACCCCATTGCTGCTCCAGGCTAGGCTGCTAGTGCCCTTTTTGGGCACATCTGGGCACCCCCTGGTCTCAGAGGGTTCCAACCATGTGCCAGGGGGTTCCAACCATGTCCCAGAGGGTTCTAACCATGTCCCAGGTGGTTCCAACCACGTCCCAAAGGGTTTCAACCATGTGCCAGGGGGTTCTAACCATGTCCCAGAGGGTTCTAACCATGTGCCAGGGGGTTCCAACCATGTCCCAGAGGGTTCTAACCACATCTCAGAGGGTTCCAACCACATCCCGGGGGGTTCCAACCATGTCCCAGAGGGTTCCAACCATGTCCCAAAGGGTTCCAACCATGTCCCAGAGGGTTCCAACCACGTCTCAGAGGGTTCCAACCATGTCCCAGAGGGTTCCAAACATGTCCAAGGGGGTTCTAACCATGTCCCAGAGGGTTCCAAACATGTCCAAGGGGGTTCTAACCATGTCCCAGGGGGTTCCAACCAGTCTCTCACCACCCTCCTGGCCAAGAATTTCTTCCTCACATCCAATCTCAATCTCCCCACTTCCAGTTTTGCTCCATCCCTCCCCCTCCAGTCCTAAACCATGCAATGAGAGGTGGGAGACCTTAGTGTGACCTTTGAAGAAAACAAAAGAGCTTCTACAAAAGATGGAGAAAGATCTTTTTTGGGGTTTTTTTTTCCTCTCTCTTCTGGCTTTTTTTTCTTGTTTAACCAGGAGAGGAGAAGAGAGAATGGTTTGAAACTGAAAGGAGGTAGGGTTAGGGTGGATGTGAGGAAGAAATGTTGCACAGCAAGACACTGGGGAGAGCCTGGCAGAGGTTGCCCAGGCAGGTGGTGGAAGCTTCATCCCTGGAGGTTTTTGCAGCCAGGCTGGAGGTGGCTGTGGAAGCCTCACCTCTGGAAGTGCTGAAGGCCAGGCTGGATGGGACTCTGAGCAACTTGGAATCACAGAATGGGCTGGGTTGGAAGGGACCTCCAAAGCTCAGCCAGTCCAAACTCCTCTGCACCCAGCAGGGACATCCTCCACTAGGATCAGGTTGCCCAGAGCCCTCTCTAGCCTCACCTCCAGGGCTGGGACCTCAACCACCTCCCTGGGCAACCTCTGCCAGTATTCCACCACCCTCACTGCCAGCAATTTCTTCCTCCTCTCCAGTCTCTCCAGCTGCATCCTGTGAGCAGGAGTACATAAAGCAGAGCAGAAGGTGACCTCCAGCTAAAAGAGAAGCAGCTGCCATGGTTGGGTGACCTTTAGAAGCTTCAACATTTGGTGAAATCCACTGAAAGGAGAAAAAAAACAACCCAGAGTGCAATTGAGGTACCCAGAGCTTAGACTGTCAAGGCCCTGATATTATCTTTTTCACCTGCCATGATGAGGAAGGAGACCTGGAGCTGCTGGAGAGGGTCCAAAGGAGGCCACCAAGATGATCAGAGGGATGGAGAACCTCTGCTATGGGGACATCCTCCCCTAGATCAGGTTGTCCAGAGCCCTCTCCAGCCTCACCTTGAATATCTCCAGGGATGGAGCCTCAAGCACCTCCCTGGGCAACCTGTTCCAGTGTTCCACCACCCTCATGGTGCAGAACTTCCTCCTGATATCCAATCTCAATCTGCTCTGCTCCAGTCTGAAGCCATTGCCCCTGGTCCTGTCCCTGCAGGCCTTTGGGTACAGTCTCTCTCCATCCTCCCTGTAGCCCCCTTCAGGTCCTGGCAGGCTGCTGTTTAGTCTCCCCAGAGCCTTCTCTTCTCCAGGCTGCTCTAGGGGACAGCTTCCCTGCCCAGATCATCACCAAAGCTCCTTCCCAACCTAAGCCACTCTGCAGATCTAAGGCAGTGAACATCTAAGGATGTAAGGGGCTCCCACCTCACTCATCCCAGTGTGGCTGCAGCTGCCCACACACCTCTGGGCTGGAGACAGCCCCTGGGGTCCTTGCCCTGCCAGGACACTTCTGCCACTGCACCCAGTGCTGCATCTGAGCAGCTGTGAGCTTCAGGAGGGAGCTTGGAGTAAGGAGAACTGGGGGGAGGAGAACTGAGCTGGGGGGGAGGAGACCTGGGGAAAAGGAGACCTGGGGAAAAGGAGACCTGGGGAAAAGGAGACCTGGAAGCAAGGAGAACTGGAAGCAAGGAGAACTGGAAGCAAGGAGAACTGGAAGCAAGGAGAATTGGGAACAAGGAGAACTGAACTGGGGGCAAGGAGAACTGGGGAACAAGAACTGGACTGGGGGCAAGGAGAACTGGGGGAAAGGAGAACTGGACTGGGGGCAAGGAGAACTGGGGGAAAGGAGAACTGAACTGGGGACAAGCTCTCTAAGGAGAGCCCAGTCCAAGGCTTTCAACCACCACCTGGTCCCTGTCCACCTAGAGATCAACCTCTCTCCCCCCCTCCCCCCCCACCTGCTGCAAACCACAGCTGGGAGCAAGCCCTCAGTGGGTGGAAGAAAAGCAAGAAGCAGCTTGACAAGAGCTGAAAGATCTTTATGGTGTTGCACCTCAGAGGCAAAAATGGACTGAAAGAAGGCTGTGGGCTTCAGCTGGAGCTCTCAGGGATGAGATATTGATGTTGGGGTTGCGGCAGGGGGTGGGGAGAGGAGTCAGGAGTGCTTGGAGGCTGCAGCAAGAGACTTTCTGCCTCCTGGGTGTCCTGAGTGATGCTTTTCCACCCTCCTCTCTAAATTACAGCTCCCATCTCAGCGAGACCACCCTGCAAAACCAATAGCTCCAGTCCCCAGACCCCAAGAAAGAGCTGGGATGGGACAACCCTGGGTGTTGGGGACGAGCAGCCAACCTCAGGCTCACCCTCCACACACACAGAGCCCTGGCTGGGAAGGAGCTAGAGACCACTTGCAGATTCCCCTCCCCCTTTGCTTCCTCCTCCCCAGCTTGTGCTTTCTCCTGGGTCCTGTGTGGTTGTGGGAAGGAAGGGCTGGCTCCTCATGGTCTTCGTTTTCCATTTGTTTCAGAGGCCCTAAGCCCCTTTGCCCCCTGAAACAAAAGGAGAAGGAAAACATTAGAGTCGGAGCAGCTCTTCACAGGGGGTGCTGGGCAGGAGCTCTGCAGCTAGGAGAAGGCTGAGGGTGATCCTTCCCCTTGGACTTCCACCCCTGGAGGGCTTTAAGGCCAGGCTGGAGGTGGCTGTGAGCAACCTGCTGTGGTGTGAGGTATCCCTGCCCATGGCAGGGGGTTGGAGCTGGCTGAGCCTTGAGCTGCCTTCCAACCCTGACAATTCTGTGGTCCTATGAACTTTCTTCCCAGTCTCCCAAGTGCTTCCCAGAGAAGAGGAAATCTCTTCCATGCATGCCTTAGGTGATGCAGAGCTGCTCCACGGGGGTGTGTCAGCTGCATGAGCTCAGCTTGGGGTTTCCCTTGCTGTATTTTAAATCTAACCCAGGAATTTCTTGGTTGCACAGCATTTGGTGTGCCTCAGCCTGGGCTGAGAGACTGCTTGGGGGCAGTGAAGATGAGCAGAGGAGGGTTGGAGAAGCTCCCCTGTGGGGACAGGTTGGGAGAGTTGGGGCTGTGCAGCCTGGAGAGGAGAAGGCTCCAGGGGGACCTTAGAGCAGCCTTCCAGCACCTGAAGAGGGGCTTCAGGAGAGCTGGGGAGGGACTTTGGACAAGAGCTGGGAGTGCCAGGATGAGGGAGAATGGCTTTGAGCTGGGAGAGGGGAGGCTGAGAGTGGAGAGGAGGAAGAAATTGTTGGCAGTGAGGGTGGGGAGCCACTGGCACAGGTTGCCCAGGGAGGCTGTGGCTGCCCCCTGCCTGGAGGTGTTCAGGGTCTTTGAATGGGGCTGGTGGGAGGTGTCCCTGCCCATGGCAAGGGATGGTTGGCACTGGCTGAGCTTTGAGGTCCCTTCCAGCCCAACCCATTCTGTGACTCCATGATTGATGGCAGCTCGGTGCTGGGGGCAGATCTCAACCCCCCCCTGCTCCCTCCCTGGGGCTGGCTGAGTGACCTTCAGATGCCTGAAGGCACCACAGGGCAGCCTGGCACAGGGCTGGGAGTGCCCTGCACAGGCAGCAGCAGCAGCAGAGGCTGTGCCCCTCCCCGAGGTCCACAGCAGCAGCCCTCAGGTGCCCACTGGGCACCAACCCAAGGGGAAATGCCCTCCTGCAGGGCTGCCCCCGGTAGGGGGCTGCTGGCACCCTGGGAGCATCACTCATCTGCTCAGCACCATTGGCCTGCTCAGCACCACTGCCCTGCTGAGCATCACTCATCTGCTGAGCATCACTCATCTGCTCAGCACCACTGTCCTGCTGAGCATCACTCATCTGCTGAGCATCACTCATCTGCTCAGCACCACTGTCCTGCTGAGCATCACTCATCTGCTCAGCATCACTCATCTGCTCATCACCACTGTCCTGCTGAGCACCCCTGCCCTGCTGAGCACCACTTGCTTGCTCAGCACCACTGCCCTGCTGAACATCACTCATCTGCTCAGCACCACTGCCCAGCACAGCATCACTCATCTGCTCAGCACCACTGCCCTGCTGAGCACCACTGCCCTGATGAGCATCACTCATCTGCTCAGCACCACTGCCCAGCACAGCATCACTCATCTGCTCAGCACTATTGGCCTGCTCAGCACCACTGCCCTGCTCAGCAACGCTCAGCACCAACATCCTGCTCAGCATCACTCAGCCACTTACCACCACTAGCCTGCTCAGCACCCCTGCCCTGACGAGCATCACTCATCTGCTCAGTACCACAGAGCTCTCCTGCAGCCCCCTCAGCGCCCTCCTGCAGCCCCCTCAGCGCCCTCCTGCAGCCCCCTCAGAGCTCTCCTGCAGCCCCCTCAGAGCCCTCCTGCAGCCCTGCAGCCTCCCACCTGCCACATCTGGGGCAGGGCAGCTCTGGAAGAGGCTGCCCAGGGACCTGCTGAAGGCTCCATCCCTGGAGACATTCAAGGTCCAGCCTGGCAGGACCCTCAGTGACCTTGCTCTGGTTGGAGCTGTCCCTGCTGCCCACAGGGGGGCTGCAGAAGATGCCCTTGGAGGGTCCCCTCCAAGCTGATGCATTCTGTGCTCTAAGCCCAGGACTTTGTTCTCCTGAGGTCCCCGACCTTGGCAGATCACAGCAGGCTCAGCAAACCCCCTCCAGGTTGGCCAAGAGGGTGGTGAAGGCAGCAGGCTTGACTTTCCTGGGCATCTCTGGGATCAAATCCCACCAGGAGTGGGCAAACATCCTCTGGCACAGCTCAAGGGCAGACCTGGGCAGCAGCACTGACCTCACAAGCCAGGAGCTGGGGATGGGAGAGATGCTGCCCTGGGAGGCTCCCACCACCTGAGTGGGACCAAGCCCACCCCACAGCCCCACAGCTGCTCCCACTCCTCAAGCAGCAACCCCAGGAGACCTCAGGAACCTCCCCAGGAGACCTCAGGAATCTCCCCAGGAGATACCAGGAGTTTCCCTAGGACATCCCAGGAAATTCCTTAGGAGATCTCAGGAATATCCCCAGGAGATCTCACGAATATCCCCAGGAGGTTTCAGGAACCTCCCCAGGAGACTTCAGGAACCTCCCCATGAGATCACAAGAACCTCCCCAGGAGATCTCAGGAATACCCCCAGGAGTCCTCAGGAAATTCTTCAGGAGATCTCAGGAACCTCCCCAGGAGATCTCAGAAAATTCCCCAGGAGATCCCAGGAAATTCTTCAGGAGATCTCAGGAACCTCCCCAGGAGATCTCAGGAACCTCACCAAGAGATTTCAGGAGCTTCCCTAGGAGATCCCAGGAAATTCCTCAGGAGATCTCAGAAAATTCCCCAGGAGATCTCAGGAACCTCCCCAGGAGACTTCAGGAACCTTCCCAGGAGACCTCAAGAACTTCTCCAGGAGATTCCAGGCACTTCCCCAGGAGATCCCAGGAGCTTGTGAACTGGCACCCGTGGCTGAGCAGGGACTAAAAGCTGGCAGCACTTCCCAGCAAGCTTCCCTGCCCTTGCCAAGCCAAGCAGCAGAGGTGGAGCCAACCACTTACTCTCTTCCACGGGACTCAAGGTTGCTGCAGCCTCTCCCTGCCAGGAAGGGGAAAAGCAAATGTCAGCCATGGCCTGATAGCTGCAAAGCCAAATTTTGACCCTAAAAACCCTGATTTTCAGCAAAGATGGCACTGCAAATAGCTCCTGTGGCTGCTCAGGGCACCTGGGGTGGCTTGGCCATGGGCACAGGTGTGCCAATGGGGGAGGGTAAAGGGCAGGAGCACAACTGGGTGAGGGAAAGAGGGGGAGGGGAAGGGAAAAGAGGGGGAGGGGAAGGGAAAAGAGGGGGAGGGGAAGGGAAAAGAGGGGGAGGGGAAAGGAAAAGAGGGGGAGGGGAAAGGAAAAGAGGGGGAGGGGAAAGGAAAAGAGGGGGAGGGGAAAGGAAAAGAGGGGGAGGGGAAAGGAAAAGAGGGGGAGGGGAAAGGAAAAGAGGGGGAGGGGAAAGGAAAAGAGGGGGAGGGGAAAGGAAAAGAGGGGGAGGGGAAAGGAAAAGAGGGGGAGGGGAAAGGAAAAGAGGGGGAAGGGAAGGGAACGGGGGGAAGGGAAGGGAAAGAGGTGAAGGTATAAAGCTGCTCCTGCAGAATGAGCTGAACTGCCCCTGGGTGGGATGCCAGGGCCTGGCCACCAGGCAGTGCTGCCCAGAAAGGCAAGGAGGTGGCAGAGAGAGCACCAGGGAAGGGCTGGCTCCACTGCTTAGAAGCCAACCCCTGGTTCCCATCAGCCAGCCAGCTCTCAGGGTTTGTTTCCTTGCAGGAGCTGGGCACAGACAGCAGCTCCTGGCACTGAGCTGGTGGCACCTGCGTGGTGAGAGGACACCCTCCCTGCAGCAGGCAGCATACCTGTGTGCCCTGCTTCTGCCTGGGCACTGGCTGTGGCATCACCTTCTGCACCCCTTGGGCAAACCAGCCAAACATCCTGGGGGAGCAGAAAGCACTGTTAAGACCTGGCTGCTGGAGCCAAGGTGCCCACAGCTCCTTCCTCTCTGCTCCCCAAGGCTGCAGGAGCTGCCACCTGCCTTACCTGCTGCCATTCCCAGCCAGGGAGTGAGGAGGGAGGGTGGCCACAGCTCCTGGCTGCTTCTCAGCTGCTGCTGGGGTGCTCTGGGTGGCTGCAGTGCTGCTTTGGGGCTTTGCAAGAGTTTTGGTGCCTTTGGTGCCTGCTCAGGTTGGTTTGGGGAAGGAGAGAAGGGGAATAGGTAAGGCAGAAGTCATCATAGCAACTGAGGAGCACAGGAGAGCAAGGGTCACCTCCCCTAGGGGAACTGGACTTGGGGGGGGGACAGCCCTGGCAGCCTCTTCCTCAGGGCCTCAGCTTGGGATGAGAGCATGGATGGGTTTGGGGGCAGTGCTGTGGGGCTAGGACCTGCTGTGCCCATCCCTGCTGGCATGGGCATGCACTGGAATGCTCCTCCCAAGGCAGAATGTGGTCCTGTGGCCAAAAGGCTAAGGGCATCCTGGGGTGCATCAAGGGGAGTGTGGCCAGCAGGTCAAGGGAGGTTCTCCTGCCCCTCTGCTCTGCCCTGGTGAGGCCACATCTGGAGCATTGTGGCCAGTTCTGGGCTCCCCAGTTCAAGAAGGGCAGGGACTTAGAATGGCTTAGGGTGGAAGGGACCTTAGAGATCATCTGCTCCAACCTCCCTGCCATGGACTTGCTGGAGAGGGGACAGCAAAGGGCTCCAAAGCTGCTGAGGGGCCTGGCACAGCTCTGCTGTGAGCAAAGGCTGAGAGAATTGAGGCTTTTAGCCTGCAGAAGAGCAGCCTGAGGGAGATCTCCTCAGTGCTCAGCAATACTGCAAGGGTGGCTGGCAGGAGGGTGGCACCAGGCTTTTTGCAGTGGTGCCCAGTGACAGGACAAGGGCTGAGGGGCACAGAGCTGACCAGCAGAAGTGCCACCTAAACATGAGGAGGAACTGCTGGGATGTAAGGCTGGCAGAGCCCTGGAGCAGGCTGCCCAGAGAGGTGCTGGAGCCTCCATCTCTGGAGACATTCCACCCCCTCCTGGAGCTGCTCCTGTGTGTGACCTCCTCTTGGTGACCCTGCCTTGGCAGGGGGGTTGGGCTGGATCACCTCCACAGGTCCCGTCCCCCCCCCAGCAGCCTGTGATTGTGTCCCCTCGGCAGGAGCCACCCGGGGCAGGGGGAATTGCTCACCTCCTGCTGTGGCTTCACACCTCTGCTCCTTTGGCTCTGGCTGCAGAGGGACAAGAGGGACAGATGGCTGTGGCACAGCACTGCCTGCAGCCCCACACCACACTGGGCAGCCAGGTGTCCCCCCCCACACACACACCCCCCAAGGGGACCCACAGAAGTAGCCTCCCCCCGACCTTCCCTGCAGCTTCATCCCCATCGCATTGGCAAGCACCAGTAAAGCCCAGAGCCTGTGGTTGCTGGCACCAGCAGGTCCCCAGTGGAGGTGGCAGACAGACTGGGGGGGCACTGAGGCAGCACCCCGAGGTCTCTGCTGTATTTAAACCCCCCCTACACCCCCTGGACGTGGTGCTGAGGGAGGTGGTTGAGTGGTGGTGGCTCTGTGAGATCTGGGGGAGGGCTTGGGACTGGGTGAGCTCCAAGGTCTCTTCCAAACCTCCACAGCTCTGGGATTCTGCTCTCATTCCCCCCCTCCTCCCCCCTCCCTGGGGTTTTCCTTCTCAAGGTGGCCGCTGGGGTGGGGTGGGAGGATGAGGCTGGGCTCCCCACTCTCCCCCAGCCAGGCAGGGCTCACCTCCACCTTTTGCAGTGCCTCTGGCTGTGGCACCACCCTCTCGAAGCCCTGTGCCAGCCAGCTGAGCACCCGTGCCCCCAGCCTGCAGGGAGAGCACACTGCTGGTCAGGGAAGCCTCCTCCTGCCCTCCTTCACCCCTCTGCCAGCTGCCCTGGGGACCTACCACTCCTCTGTGCCACCAGCTGGCCCAGCCTCACATTCCTCCTCTGCTTCTTCCTCCTCCTCCTCCTCCTCTGCATCAAAGGGACTTATGTCTGCAAGGAGAGAGGTGCTGTGAATGTGGGCTCCCAGTTCCCCACCCCCCCATCAGCTGCCTCCTGGGCACAAAAATGCCACCACCACCCCCCCAGTGATGCAGGAGTCCCAGAAACCTCCCCCCCATCCCCAAGGAAGCTGCAGGCTCCTGGCTCTCCTCACCCAGAGCATCCTCATCCTCCTCCTTCAGCATCTGGACCTCTGTCTGAAAAGCCAAACAGATGATCAGCACCAGGGGGCTGGTCCCACACCTCTGCCCTCCTCCCAGGGCTGGATGAAGGCAGCAGGTGGTGGTGCAGAGCAGGTTGAGTGCTCCCAGGTGAAAAAAAAAAAAAAAAAAATCACACGGCAGAAGGAAAGGTGAGGAGGGCCTGAAGGGCATTGCCTGGGGCTGGCACCTACCTGGTCAGGAACATCAATGCTTGTCTCAAAGCTCTTCCCAAGCTTCTGCAGGGTCTCTGGGGCCTGGGCTGGCTGAGGAATCACCTTCCCCAGCCCCTGGGAGAGCCAGGAGAGCACACTGCCCCCAGTGCTGCCAGGGAATGAGGGATGGGGTGAGTCAAGCTGGGAGCTCTCACTGCAAGCAGCCAGCCCCAGAGCAAAACCAAAACCCCAGGGGAGGCTTCCAGGGAAATACCTCTGAAAGACAGAGCCTTGCTGCTCCTCAGGGACTGCAAATCCCACCTTCTTCTCCAGCTCTTCAGGGGCAGCAGGGAAGAGAGAAAAGCAAACTGCTGTCAGTGGGGGAATCATGGAAGAAGAGAATTGCCAGGGTTGGAAGAGAGCTCAAGGCTCAGGCAGTTCCCATCAGTGGGAGAATCTTGGGATCAGAGAATCATGACAGGATTGTCAGGGCTGGAAGGGAGCTCAAGGCTCAGCCAGTTCCCATCAGTGGGAAAAATCTTGGGATCAGAGAATCATGACAGGATTGTCAGGGCTGGAAGGGAGCTCAAGGCTCAGCCAGCTCCAACCCCCCTGCCATGGGCAGGGACACCTCACACCACAGCAGGTTGCTCACAGCCACCTCCAGCCTGGCTGCAAAAACCTCCAGGCAGGAGGCTTCCACCACCTCCCTGGGCAACCTCTGCCAGGCTCTCACCACCCTCCTGGGCAAGAATTTCTTCCTGAGAGAATCATGGCACTAGTTGGGTTGGGAAAGCTCTCTGGGATCAGCCAGTCCAACATCAACCCAACCCCACCCTGGCCATCAAACCATGGCCACAGGTTCTGCAACCCCTCCAGCCATGGGGACTCCACCACCTCCCTGCCAGCCTGTGCCCATCCCTCACCACTCTTGCACCAAAGACATTTTGCCTCCTCTCCAACCTGACCCTCCCCTGACCACTCTTGCTCCAGAAGTTTCTTGAACACCTCCAGGGATGGGAATGGGCAGGAGTTGGGACCAGCTGGCAAGGGGACACTGCTCTGCTGCCCAAACCAGCACAGCTCCCACCCCAGGGACTTACCTTTGGCTCTTGTGTGATCAGCAGCATCCTCAGGGCCTCCAGCTCTTCCTCTTGGTGCCTTCAGGAGGAAAGGCAGAAGGTGCCAGGGTGAGCTGCCCCCTGCCCAGGGGTGGCTGCAGACCCCAGGCACTCCCCCCATCCTTCCTGCTGCCTTCCAGCAGCCTGGAGGAGGGATGCATCCTGGCACCTCTGGGTGCTGCTGTGCATTAGTTGGATGCATTTCTCTCCCATGCCTGAGAGGTCTGTGGTACCCCCCCAACTCCCCCAAAATTGGGACCCCACTCACCTCAGGTGGCTCTGGGTCCTGCACTGGAGCTGGGGATGTCTCCTCCGTGGCATGGGGCAGCGGGGGCTGGGGAACCACCCGGTGGATCCAGGCCAGCATCCCCCTGCCTGCAGGGGCTGAGGAGGGCTCCTCTGCTGCTCAGAGGCCAGCAGCAACGGTGCCCACTTCCCAAGGAATGCCAGGGACACCAGCTGCTCACCAGCTCCCCAGGGCAGCCCAAAAATCTCCTTGGTGGCCCTCTGTTTCCACGTCCTGCTTGGAGAGGAGAAGGCTCCAAGGAGACTCTAGAGAGACCTTCCAGGACCTGAAGGGAGAGCTGGGGAGGGGCTTTGGACAAGGGCTGGGAGGGACAGGGTGAGAGACAATGGCTTGGAGCTGGGAGAGGGGAGACTGAGAGTGGAGAGGAGGAAGAAATTGTTGGCAGTGAGGGTGAGGAGACACTGGCACAGGTTGCCCAGGGAGGCTGTGGCTGCCCCCTGCCTGGAGGTGTTCAGGACCAGGCTGGATGAGGCCCTGAGCAAGCTGTGCTGGTGGGAGGTGTCCCTGCCCATGGCAGGGGGTTGGCACTGGGTGATCTTTGAGATGTCTTCCAACCCAACCCATTCTGTGAGTCCATGAAAGCAGCCAAGGGCCCAAGCAGATGTTACTAAAGATGATCACTAAGTGCTGGCCAGGGAATGGCCAGTGGGGGCCTGCCAGCTCAGGAGCTCCTTCCTGGGATGCAGCACTGCCAGCTCAGGAGCTCCTTCCTGGGATGCAGCACTGCCAGCTCAGGAGCTCCTTCCTGGGATGCAGCACTGCCAGCTCAGGAGCTGCAGGAGCTCCCTCCTGGGATGCAGCACTGCCAGCTCAGGAGCTGCAGGAGCTCCCTCCTGGGATGCAGCACTGCCAGCTCAGGAGCTGCAGGAGCTCCCTCCTGGGATGCAGCACTGCCAGCTCAGGAGCTGCTGGAGCTCCCTCCTGGGATGCAGCACTGCCAGCTCAGGAGCTGCTGGAGCTCCTTCCTGGGATGCAGCACTGCCAGCTCAGGAGCTGCAGGAGCTCCTTCCTGGGATGCAGCACTGCCAGACCACGGCAGGGGAGTTGGAATTGGAGGATCCTTGAGGTCCTTTCCAACCCAACCCATTCTTGTCTGCTTCTGTACACCACCCTGCAGCACAGCAAACCAAACCTGGCTCAGGCTCTGCCCCCTCCCTGCTGCTGGGAGCAATCCACACGTTGCATTTTGGAGCTGCTGAGCTTGGAAGAGACCTTGGAGCTCACCCAGTGGCAACCACTCCCCCAGAGCTCACCACCTGCCTCTGCAGGCTCAGCTGAACTCAGTTTTCCTCTCTGGAAGCACTCTTTAGAGGGCTGTTGGGGTTTATTTTCCTTGCACAGTGCTCCAGGGCTTGGCTCACACAAGAAGTTCTCCTGAAGCATGGCAGAGAGACCACAGAAAGAGTGATGCTCTGCTCAGGGTCCTCTCTGCTCCCCTCCATTCTTCAGCTGAGGGCTGCAAACTTAGGCAGAACTCCTTGAGGAGCAGAGCCACATCCCAACACATCCAGCAACTCCTTCTGCCCCCTCCCCTAGGAAACAGCTCTGCTCCATCAGCCTCCAGCCATGCCCTAGGGCTGTTGTGATGTCGATGGGGAAGGCAGAAATGAGAGGTGGCAGAGCAGCAGCCCAGCTCTGTTTGCTCAATCCTTCCTCTCCTCTCTACCCTTCCAAGCTGCAGTAACTGCAGCATCAATCAGCTCATTCCCATATTCCCACCCTGGGGGTACAGGAAAAGGAATTGGGGAAGGGAGGGGGAAGGATCTTCCCTGGCTCCAACTGGCATCCCAGCTGCCCCAGCTCTGTTTGCTCAGTCCTTTCCTTTCCTCTCCACCCTTCCCAGCTGCAGTAGCTGCAGCATCAATCAGCTCATTCCCACCTTGGGGGTACAGGAAAAGGGATTGGGGGAAAGAGGGGGAAGGGTCTCCCCTAGCTCCAGCTGGGGATGTCTTCTGCTGCTGACCCTCCCCTCCAAGAGTCCTGCTCTGGCCAAAATGCCCTTTCAAAGCCACTCCAACTCTGCTCATGGAGGGGCTGAGGAGCACCTTGGGCAGCTCCTACCCTGCTGCTGACAGGAGATGCTTGGGAAAGGGCAGGAGGAAAGCAGATCCCTGAGCTCCACCCAGCTCAGGCAGGGGATGCCAGGTTAATGTCAGGCAAGGCTCAGATCTCCTGGAGGACCCCCTCCCCCTCAATTCCCCCAAAGCAGGACAGGAGGACTGGAAAACACCTCCCAGGAGGAAGCCTGATGACCAGAAACCAATTAAAGAAATTACCTTTTACCTCCAACTGTGTGTGAGGGATTAAGGAGCTGCAAACAGCTCAGGGCCATGCAAGGAAAAGCCAGCAGCACCCTGGGGCACAGCAGCGTTCCCACCCATGCCTTCACAGGACCCAGAGAAGCCCAGGACACAGCACTGAGCCCAAATAAGCCCAGAGGAAGCTGCCCTGAGGCAGCTGTGACTGTGTCAAAGTCTTCTCCTCCCTCACTACCAGCCTGCAGCACTGGAAAAGCCTTGGAGCAAAAAGCCTGCCCTTGGCCCAGGAAGGAAAGTGGAGGTCCAGGGCTGTCCCTCCAAACAAGCTGAGGGCAGAAACATTTGTGGCTCCCCAGAGAAGTGAAGTGCTGGAAGAAGCAGGAGCAAGCAGCCAGGGTTTGGCTGGGATGGCACTGAGGAGCAGGCAGCCACGGGCAGTCCGTCATGCTGTGGGCACCAGCTGATGCCAGCACCCTCCAGAGGGCTCAGCCAGCAGGCAGGGAGTGGGGTGAGGACCCTCTAACTCCCACTCAGAGCAAGGAGCTCTGAGGCCTTTCCCTCCCCTCTAGCAGCAGATCAAACCCCCCACCCCCACCCCCTCCTCCATCACCCAGCTCCCAGCATCACTCCCAGCTGGACCTTCTGCACTGCTCCTCTGCCACCCACAGCTCAGCTGCATCCCAGAGCACCAAACCCTCCTGTGATGCATGGAGGTGGCCCCACAACACCCCCCACCCCCAATGCCCCCACCCCACTCACATCCCTGCCCTCTCTCCTCCGTGGCTGCCACTTACCCCCAACCACTCTCAGCGATCCCTGGGCTCCCCTTGGCCACCACAGCTCCTCACTGACACACCCCACACCCCCCTCCCCTAAACCCACCCCAATCCTCTCAGGGCTCTGCAGGGATTAGCCCTGGCACTGCCAGCAAATGGGATTAACTGGCAGCCAGCTGCCCCCCAAACACTCTGGCTCCCAGCAGCTGATGTGCAAGACCAACAACACTCCCAAACCCAGGACCTCTGAGCATCCTCGGTGCCCCCGAAGCCACCCAAGCCACCCCAGGCACTCACCAGCCAGCTGGCAGCCAGGCAGCACTGCATGGAAGGCTGGCCCCTCACCCAGGCACTGGTGGGCACTGGGGATGGGGAGATGAGCAGCAGTGGGGGGAGGGGGAGGGCTGCTGAAGCCTCCCCACTGTGGCCTGATGCAAAGGGGAGGTGCCCAGGGGTGAAGAAGGTGCCCAAGGATGCTCCACCTGCTGCTCTGCCCCGAGCCTGAAGGATCTGGGGCAAGGAGACAGCAAATCTGTGCCAAGCTGAGCTAAGCCTCCCCTTGCTGAGCCTGCCAGTTGCTCCTTGATCCGTTTAGCTCCAGCCCCACATGACTGCCAGCCTTGCCCACTGCTGCCCAGGGCTCAGCCACCACCCTGCTGGGCTGGCACCACTGTGGCTTCGAGCTCAGCCCCCAGGCACAGCTTCTGTCCTCAGCCACAGCTTCCCAGAGCAGCACTGGAGGGCCCTGGAACAACTCCCTCCTTCCCTGGGAGGTCCCAGCCTGGTGAGCAACAAGGACCCAACCTGTCTGACCCCAGCCTGGTGAGCAACAAGGACCCAACCTGTCTGACCCCTGCTTGGTGAGCAACAAGGACCCAACCTATCTGACCCCAGCCTGGTGAGCAACAAGGACCCAACCTGTCTGACCCCAGCCTGGTGAGCAACAAGGACCCAACCTGTCTGACCCCTGCTTGGTGAGCAACAAGGACCCAACCTATCTGACCCCAGCCTGGTGAGCAACAAGGACCCAACCTGTCTGACCCCAGCCTGGTGAGCAACAAGGACCCAACCTGTCTGACCCCTGCTTGGTGAGCAACAAGGACCCAACCTGTCTGACCCCAGCCTGGTGAGCAACAAGGACCCAACCTGTCTGACCCCTGCTTGGTGAGCAACAAGGACCCAACCTATCTGACCCCAGCCTGGTGAGCAACAAGGACCCAACCTGTCTGACCCCAGTCCAGCATGTAGCAGCCACAAGGAGGACACTGAGGAGCTGGAGCAGGTCCAGAGAAGGGCAAGGAAGCTGGGGAAGGGTCTGGAGGACAGGGCTGGAGAGGAGCAGCTTAGGGAGCTTGGGGGTGTTTGGTTGATGGTGTGAAGCAGGAGGGAACAGAGGTGATACCTGCATGGAGAGGGGCTGCCAAGGAGCTCAGGTCTTCTGGAAAAGCTCACAGAATGAACCAGGCTGGAAGAGACCTTTGAGATCATCCAGCCCAGCTTATCACCCAGCACCATCCAAGCAACTCAACCCTGGCACTGAGTGCCTCATCCAGGCTGGGTTTAAACACCTCCAGGGTTGGTGACTCCACCACCACCTCCTTGGGCAGCACATCCCACTGGCCAATATCTCTTCCTGGGAAGAATTTCTTCCTCTCATCCACCCCCAACCTCCCCCTACACACCTTGAGACTGTGTCGTGTCCTTCTGTCACTGCTTGCCTGGGAGAAGAGCCCAGCCCCCACCTGGCTACAGCCTCCCTTCAGGGAGTTGTGGAGAGCAATGAGGTCTGCCCTGAGCCTCCTCTTCTCCAGGCTGAACACCCCCAGCTCCCTCAGCCTCTCCTCACAGTGCTGTGCTCCAGACCCCTCCCCAGTCCTGTGCCCCAGACCCCTCCCCAGCCTTGTTGCCCTTCTCTGGACACCTTCCAGCATCTCAACATCTTTCTTAACCTAAGGGCTCCAGAACTGGACACAGCACTCCAGGTGTGGCCTAACCAGTGCTGAGCACAGGGCAGGATGACTTCCCTGCTCCTGCTGGCCACACTCTTCCTGACCCAGGCCAGGATGCCATTGGCTCCCCTGGCCACCTGGGCACACTGCTGGCTCCTGTTCAGCTGCTGCCCACCAGCACCCCCAGGTCCCTCTCTGCCTGGCTGCTCTCAGCCACTCTGTCCCCAGCCTGTAGCGCTGCATGGGGTTGGTGTGGCCAAAGGGCAGGACCCCAGCACTCAGACACTGTTAAACCTCATGCCCTTGGACTCTTAAGACGGTGCTGAGAAGATGCTTGCTCCAGCCAAGCACTCCTGGTGCTCCTGCAGCCACAGCCTGGAGCTCCAGCAGGTGCTACAAAATACATAAATGAATGACTAAATGATGCAACCTTGCTGTGATTTCCCTGACTCAAGGATGAGACTCAAGCAGAAGCAGAGGCTCAGCAGGAGATGCTGCTCCAGCCAAGCACTCCTGGTCCTCCTGCAGGCACGGCCTGGAGATCCGGCAGGTGAAATGCAATGAAATGAAGTGAAATGAAATGAAGTGAAATGAAATGAAGTGAAATGAAATGAAGTGAAATGAAATGAAGTGAAATGAAATGAAGTGAAATGAAATGAAGTTTAATAAAATAAAATGAAATAAGATAAAATAAAATAAAATAAAATAAAATGAAGTGAAATAAAATGAAGTGAAATGAAATGAAATAATAAAATGAAATGAAATAATAAAATGAAATAAGATAAAATAAAATAAAATGAAATGAAATAATAAAATGAAATGAAATAATAAAATGAAATGAAATAATAAAATGAAATGAAATAATAAAATGAAATGAAATGAAATGAAATGAAATGAAATAAAATGAAATGAAATAAAATGAAATGAGATAAGAAAATAAAATTAAATGAAATGAAATAAAATGAAATTAAATAAAATAAGATAAGAAAATAAAATTAAATGAAATGAAATAAAATGAAATAAAATAAAATTAAATAAGAAAATAAAATAAAATGAAATGAAATAAAATGAAATAAAATAAAATAAGATAAGAAAATAAAATTAAATGAAATGAAATAAAATGAAATAAAATAAAATAAAATAAGATAAGAAAATAAAATGAAATTAAATTAAATTAAATTAAATTAAATTAAATTAAATAAGATGAAATAAAATGAAATAAAATTAAATTAATTAAATTAAATGAAATAAGAAAATAAAATAAGACTAAATAAAATAAAATAAGATAAAATAAAATAAATAAAAGTAATTTTGAAAAATACAAAATTAAATTAAATTAAATTAAATAAGATGAAATAAAATGAAATAAAATGAAATTAAATAAGATTAAATTAAATAAGAAAATAAAATAAGACTAAATAAAATAAAATAAGATAAAATAAAATAAATAAGAGTAATTTTGAAAAATACAAAATAATAAAATAAAATAAAATTTTAATATAAAAAATAAAATAAAAAATAAAGTAAAATAAATTTTGAAAAATAAAAATAAAATAATAAAATGATAAAATAAAATAAATAAAATAAAAATAAAAATAAATTAATAATAAACATTAAAATAAATTAAATAAAAATAAATTTAAATTAAAAATAATAAAATAAAATAAAGATTTTAAAAATAAAATAAATTAAAAACATTTAAAATTTTTAAAAAATAAAATATAAAATAAAAATCAAGCCCATGATGCAGCCTTGCTGTGCTTTCCCTACCTCAAAGGTGAGATTCCAGCAGCAGCAGTGGGGTGGTGCCAGGGGAGTGTTTTCCCTGCCCTGAGGACAGGAAGCGTTTCCTCAACCCATAGAGTTCAAACTCGGGCACAGCTCAAGGGCTGGCAGCTGTGGTTTACCTCCTCAGCATTCCCGTGGAAATCATCCAGTCGGGAAGGAGGAAGGAGAGCATCTGGGAAAGGGGCACTGGGCACAATCCTGTTCCATGCCACTCCCCGGGCTCAGCAAGGCTGCCCCACGGGAACTGGTGGCACCAGCTGAGGGAAAGGGAGTCCTGCCCCTTCCCCAAGATGTGGGCATCCTACCCCCATCCTTCCTCCTTCTCTCTTCCTCCACCTCCATCCTTCCTTCTCCTCATCTTCCATCCTTATTCCTCCTCCTCCTTTCCTCCTCCATCCTTCCTCCTCCCTCCTCCTCCATCCTTCCTCCTCCTCCCTCCTCCTCTATCCTTCCTCCTCCTCCCTCCTCCTCTATCCTTCCTCCTCCTCCCTCCTCCTCTATCCTTCCTCCTCCTCCCTCCTCTATCCTTCCTCCTCCTCCTTCCTCCTCTATCCTTCCTCCTCCCTCCTTCCTCCTCCCTCCTCTATCCTTCCTCCTCCTCTTCCCAAGCCTCTCTCTGCTGTATCTGCAGGGGGTCTGAATGGAGCAGCCAGCAGAGAGGGGGTGCTGAGGTATCTCCCAGCCACAGGAGCCTGGGGGAGCAGTGTCCCCAGTCGTGCCTCAGTTTCCCTTCCCAAACCTTCAGCCAGAAGTGATTTTTTTCTTTTCTTTTCCCAGTGATCTGTAGACAAACACACATCTCACCTGGCCTGGGGTGGGCTGGAGCAGGTCAGGTTGTCCACAGGTAGGAGACATGGAGAAAAAAACCCACCCCAACCCCCCCTCCTGTTTTCAGTGGCTGTGGTCACATCCTGCATGGAGCTGGAGCTCTCTGTTGGGATACTGAAGGCTTTGTCCCATGGCTGCTCCTGCTGAATGATGCTCCACCACCACTCCAAGGTGTTTCCAGACATGGAGACAGCTACTCACAGCCACCAGCTGATGACCCAAACCTGGCCTGGTCTGCAGCAAGCACCCCCACAGCATCCCTGCTCCCCCACCCCCAGCCCCTCCAGGCATGGGGCCCTGGGCACACAGCCCTCAGGACACTCTCTGTGCATTGCTTGGCTGTTGCCACATCCTAAGTGGAGCTGGAGGTTCTTGCTGGGACACCAAGGGCTGCTCAGCACGAGGGAAACACTTCCCCCAGCAGTGCCTGTGCCCAGCTGGTACCATGAGGAGGCTCAGAGCACAGCACTCCCCACCTCCTGCCTCCTAAAGAGGCACTTCAATGCCCTCCCTCCTCCCTGGAGGTGCTCAGGGCCAGGCTGGATGAGGCTTTGAGCAACCTGGGCTGGTGGGAGGTGTCCCAGGGGGGTTGGAACTCACTGATCTTTAAGGTTCCTTCCAACACAAACCAATGTTAGGGGTTGGAAGAGACCTCTGGAGATCACTGAGTCCAAACCCTCCACAACCTCTCTGAGCAGCCTGCTCCAAGGCTCCAGCGACCTCACAGCAAAGTTTCTCCTCCTGTTGAGGAGGAACCAACTGGGTTGCAGTCTGTGTCCGTTGCTCCTTGTCCTATCACAGGACACCACTGAACAGGGGAGAGGGAGGGGAGAGGGAGGGGAGAGGGAGGGGAGAGGGAGGGGAGAGGGAGGGGAGAGGGAGGGGAGAGGGAGGGGAGAGGGAGGGGAGAGGGAGGGGAGAGGGAGGGGAGAGGGAGGGGAGAGGGAGGGGAGAGGGAGGGGAGAGGGAGGGGAGAGGGAGGGGAGAGGGAGGGGAGAGGGAGGGGAGAGGGAGGGGAGAGGGAGGGGAGCCACACAACCCTGAGAACCAGTTCCAAAGCCGCTGGCAACTGTGCAGGAACCTTCTCAAGCATGAAATCCCTCAGGGGCCTCAGCTTGGAGGCCTTCAGAGACCAGCTCAGGGTCCAGCTCCCACCTGTGGTCCTGCTCTCCTCACGTCCAGGTGGAAGTGGCAGCTCTGAGCTGCTGCTGCTGCTGGGGACAAACTCTGCTCAGCAGGGAGTGCCACTGGCCCCCAGACCTTGCTGCCTGCCCTTCCTGCATCTCAGCATTCCCTGCAGGAACCCTTCCTGCAGCTGAACTCCCCACCCAATGGAGGAAGAGTCAGACTCTGAAGAGGAGGTTTTGTTGTTGTTGTTGATCAGGCTCCCAGCTGCAGCCTGGACTGGATGGTAACCACCCAAGGGAAGTGTAGGAAGTGCTCTCCCTGCTCCCCCTCACCTCGGTGGGAATGCAGGGGGAAGCACCAACTCCTTCCACCAGCACCTCCCAGCAGCAGAGCAGGCATGGCCCAGCTCCCTGTGAGGTCCATCTGTCTGTGGCCAACAGTTGTTAGCTTTGCTCTAACCACCCCTGAAGCACCCAAGCTGGCTGCTTGCTAAGCACAGCTCCTCCCAACACTCCTACCTCATATGAGGGCCAGCCAAGATTGCAGAAGGGCTGAGGCTGGCAAGGAGCTCTGGAGATCAGCTGTCCCAAGCTCCTGTCCATGCAGAGCTTGTCCAGGACTTGAGCATTTCCACAGACGGATATTTAACATCCAAAGAGATCTTGTGAAACCCCCACCTGGAGCTCTGCCTTCAGTTCTGCTGCCCCCCAGCATAAGAGGGACATGGAACTGCTGGAGAGGGTCCAGAGGAGGCCACAAAGATGATCTGAGGGCTGGAGAACCTCCCCTATGGGGACAGTCTAAGGGAGCTGGGGTTGTTCAGCCTGATGAGAAAGCTCCAGGCAGACCTTAGAGCAGCCTTCCAGGACCAGAAGAGGGGCTAGAGGAGAGGTAGGGAAGGACTTTGGACAAGAGCTGGGAGTGCCAGGATGAGGGACAATGGCTTTGAGCTGGGACAGGGGAGATTGAGACTGGAGATGAACAAGAAATTGTTGGCAGTGAGGGTGAGGAGATACTGGCACAGGTTGCCCAGGGAGGTTGTGGCTGTCCCCTGCCTGGAGGTGTTCCAGGCCAGGCTGGATGAGGCCTTGAGCAAGCTGTGCTGGTGGGAGGTGTCCCTGCCCATGGCAGAGGGTTGGAACTGGATGATCTTTAAGGTCCCTTCCAACCTAAACCATTCTATAAACCTATGAAGATAGAGGGGGGAAGACTGGTGGATAACCTCAACAGAGATGGAGTTGTTCAGTCTGGAGAGAAGGCTCCCAGGAGACCTACTGGTGGCCTTCCAGGATCTGAAGGGGGCTCCAAGAAAGCTGGGGAGGGACTTTGGAGGGTGCCAGGGAGTGATAGGACTGGGGGGAATGGAGCAAAAGTAGAAGTGGGGAGATTCAGATTGGATGTGAGGAAGAAATTCTTGCCCAGGAGGGTGGTGAGAGCCTGGCAGAGGTTGCCCAGGGAGGTGGTGGAAGCCTCCTGCCTGGAGGTTTTTGCAGCCAGGCTGGAGGTGGCTGTGAGCAACCTGCTGTGGTGTGAGGTGTCCCTGGCCATAGCAGGGGGGTTGGAGCTGGCTGAGCCTTGAGCTCCCTTCCAACTTTGTGTGAGTCTGTGAATGCAAGCCTTAGACCTCCAAAGCACCTAACTGGCAAAGAATGGATCCTCTTGGTGAGGAGAAGCCAGCAAATTCCTCCAGAGGAAAACACCTGAGGCTGCATCGACCTTGCTAGGGGAAAATTTATTTTGAAGTGATGTTTACAAGAACTGTGCAAAACCTGAAAAATACAGAAGAGGTAAAGAAAGAGTAAAGGGGTAAAACAGGGAAGGGGGAAAAAAAAATACACTCCTCCTTTACCCACTGCTAACCTTCTCCTCCTCATGGAGGCCAAGAAGAACAATCCTCCTGGCTCACCCTGGTTCCCCCCAGCAAACCAGACCCCAAGCCCTTGGCACAGGTGTGGGTTACCCTGGGCACAGTGGTTGTGCCTTTGCTGTTGTAGGTGGTTAGTAGTGTCTCACCCTTTAGTGTTCAAACTGCCAGCACTGCCCCTTGCCTGTCTCCACCCGAGGTACACTAATGGCCCAAGCTGCACAGAGAGGGAAGGGGCCCTGGGGGCTGCAATAAGTCATGGCAGGAGAGCTGAGGTCCCTCAGGAAGCAGCTCTTCAATGCCAGTCTGTCAGCCAGGAGCAGGGCATGGAGGCTGTCCCCTTGCCACGCTGTCCAGTGGCAGCGCAGCACTTGCCCTATGCTGCTGGCAGGGATGGGGCCCAGGCAGGCCTGCTTGGGAGCCTTGCAGAGCATGTGCCAGCCAAGTGCCTGCAAAAGCAGCAATGCCAAAGTGCTTTTTGGGGCCATGCAGCCCCATGGCTTTTCCTTTGCTACGCTCCAGAAAGATAGGAGAGCAGGGGAAGGGTTGGGGCAGTCAATTAATGCTAAGGAGCCAAAATGGTCCTCTCAACTCAGCTTGGCCCAAGGGAGCTGGGAGACGCCAGCAGCAGAATCCTGCTGCTTCCTTGCCCAGCAGCTCACCCCAGCAGAAGGGAGGGCTGGCCCTGCCTTGCTCCTGAGCCCTCCCCACTGACCCTGCCAGGCAGGGCATGGCAAAAGGGGCTGCACATGAAGGGCTGGTGCCTGCGGTGGGCAGCCGAGCTCCCAGCACTGAACCACAGACACAGGCAACTACAGGCATCACTTCCTCTCTCTTCCCACCTCCTTCCTTTCGTCTCCACCCCTTCCACCTTTCCACACCATCCCACACCCCCTGATGACACATCCACCATCGGAGAGGCCAGAGGAAAACTCACCTGCCTACCCCTACCTATCCCCCTACCCCCTTCCTCCCAAACTCCCCCGGGGAGGTGGGGAGGCCACCTCCAACCGAGATGAAGGAGAGAGGCTGAGGCTCAGAAGCGATCCCCACATGAAGCCAGCTGCTTCCCAGCTGCCCTGGAGGCCAGGGGAGGGAAGGCTCAGGGCAAGCAGGGCTGAGGCTCAGGAGTGATCCCCACATTGAGCCAGCTGCTTTCCAGCTGCCCTGGAGGCCAGGGGAGGGAAGGCTCAGGGCAAGCAGGGCTAAGGCTGAGGAGCAAGCCCCACACCGAACCAGCTGCTTTCCAGCTGCCCCAGAGGCCAGGGGAGGGAAGGCTCAGGGCAAGCAGGGCTGAGGCTCAGGAGTGATCCCCACACCAAGCCAGCTGCTTCCCAGCTGCCCCAGAGGCCAGGGGAGGGAAGGCTCAGGGCAAGCAGGGCTAAGGCTGAGGAGCATGCCCCACACCGAAACAGTTGCTTTCCAGCTGCCCCAGAGGCCAGGGGAGGGAAGGCTCAGGGCAAGCAGGGCCGAGGCTCAGGAGCAAGCCCCACACCAAGCCAGCTGCTTTCCAGCCACCGCAGCCCCAGGTGGGGGCCGGGGGGGAGGGAAGGCTCAGGGCAAGCAGGCGGCCACCTGGTAGGCGCCGTCGGCCGTGTGCTGGACGCTGTGCTCCTGCAGCAGGCCCAAGTCCAGGAAGCGCTCCCCGCACCACATGCACTTGTACTGCTGCTCGCGGGCGTGCACCCCGTGGTGCTTGTTGAGGTGCTCGCGCTGCTTGAAGGCCTTCTCGCAGGAGGGGCACTTGTAGGGCTTCTCGCCCGTGTGGACGCGCCGGTGGCGCTGCAGGTCCGAGGCGTACTTGAAGCGCTTCTGGCAGTCGGGGCACTTGAGGGGCTTCTCACGGGCCGGGTCACAGCGGTGCTGCACGAACTCGGAGGAGGAGAAGAAGCGTCTCTCGCAGAGGGTGCACTTGAGGGGCTTCTCGGCACAGTGGGCCAGCTGGTGGCGCTGCAGGGCCGAGGCCCTCTTGTAGGCCTTGCTGCAGGCGGCGCACTTGAAGGGGCGCTCGGCGGCGCCCGGGGCGCACTTGTGGCGCAGCAGCTCCGAGGACTGGTCGAAGCCCTTCTGGCAGGCGTTGCACTTGAAGAGGTTCTCAATGCCGTGGACGTGCTGGTGGTAGAGCAGGTGGGAGGGCTGGGCGAAGGCCTTCTCGCAGAGGTTGCACTTGAAGGGCTCCTCAGCCTTGTGGGTGCGGCGGTGGCGCATGAGGGCGTACTGCTGCTTGAAGCTCATCTGGCACAGGTCGCACTTGAAGGGCCGCTCCTCGCTGTGGGTCCGCTCGTGCTGCCGCAGGTCCGAGGGCCGCTTGAAGGCCTTCTGGCACTCGCCGCAGCGGAATGGCCGCTCCCCGCTGGGGGTGCAGGGGTGCTGGAGCAGCTGGGAGGACTCCTTGAAGTGCAGCTCGCAGGCGTCGCACTTGAAGAGGGGCTCGCCCGAGTGGGCGTACATGTGGCGCACCAGGTGGGAGCGGTGCTTGAAGGTCTTCTCGCACACCGTGCACTTGTAGGGCCGCTCCGAGCTGTGGGTCCGCTTGTGGTGCACCAGGTGGGAGGACTGGCTGAAGCTCTTCTCGCACAGGGTGCACTTGTAAGGCTTCTCGCCCGTGTGGACGCGCTCGTGGCGGGACAGCTCCGACAGGTGCTTGAAGGTCTTCTGGCAGATGGAGCAGCTGTAAGGTTTCTCCGAGGGGTCCAGGGGCTGGGGTTGCTCGGCCTCGGGGGGCTTGTAGGTCTTCTCGCAGATGGAGCACTTGATGGCGTTGCCGTTGTGGACGTTGTGGTGCTGCGCCAGGGAGGTCAGCAGGGAGAAGCCCATCTTGCAGACGCCGCAGACGAAGGGCTTCTGCTCCACCTGGATGCACTGGTGCTCCAGCAGGTCGGTGGCCTGGTGGAAGATCTTCAGGCACTGGGTGCACTGGAAGGAGCGGTCATGAGCCGGCAAGCACTGGTGCTCGTGGGGGTTGGAGAGGTGGGCGAGGTCGTGGCCGCACACCCCGCATTTAGGGGAGGGCTCTCCGGCCTGGAGGGAGGAGGAGGAGGAGGTGGAGTGCTGGTGGTGCTGCTGCAGGCCGGGGTCCGGCTGCAGCAGGATGCCGTAGACAGCGCAGCCCAAGGGGTTGTCGGCGGCGCTGGGGGGGATGGAGTGCTCCGGGAGGGGAGTTGCCCCCGCGTGGTGTTGCTGTTGCGGCTGCGGCGGCGGCTGCTGCTGCTGTGGTTGCTGCTGTGGCTGCTGCCAGCTTTCTGACATGCTTGGGGGGGAGAAAAAAAAAAATCCACAGGATTTCAACAGCGACAGCTTGGGCTTCTCAGTCGGAAGGGCTCAAGTGAAAGCCAAAACAAAACCAAAAGAAAGCCAAAGGAACCAAGATCCTAATTCCCTGTAGATGATTCCACCCCCTGAAAGGCCAGGGCAGAAAACCCTCCAGCCCACAGCCAGGGTCTTGGGAAGCAAAGAGGTGACTGAGACTCCGTAGCCTCCTCCTTAGATCAGCACAAGTTCTTCAGGGAGTGATTTGGTTTGGCTTTGGACAAAAACCAGGAGGCAGAAGCAAGTGCCTTGAAGATGAGGCCCTTCTCTGTGCTGGCTGCAGAGCACTCACATTTGGGAAGGGCAAGAGAGGCAGCCCAGGAAGCAGCTCTCTCTGCAAGGAAAAAGATAACTTGTGTCAGGCCTGGGGAGAAAGATGGGCAACTCTCTAACCAACCTCCCCCCACAACAGCTCCTTTGAAAACTCTCCTGCATCCCTGCAGGGCTATCAGGCAGCCAGGGTGTGGGAGCTAACCAGAATCCGAGCCCCCTTGCTGCTGTGTGAAGGGCCTGCAAGCAGGCCTGGCTCAGCCTGGAAAGGGGTAGACTCTGCCCAGCCACAGCCTGGCATGCATTTGAGCTGTGTGCTCTCACCAGGGGCAGCACAGCTGCCCAGGCCCCAGTCAGCTCAGCCTCACTTTGCAAGCTGTTGGTCACTGGATCTCCCATCCCTGCTGTGAGTGCTGGCTCAGAGCATAGAATCGTTTGGGTTGGAAGGGACCTTCAAGATCATCCAGGTCCAACCCCCCTGCCATGGGCAGGGACACCTCCCACCAGCACAGCTTGCTCAAGGCCTCATCCAGCCTGGCCTGGAACACCTCCAGGCAGGGGGCAGCCACAGCCTCCCTGGGCAACCTGTGCCAGTGTCTCTCCACCCACACCACCAACAATTTCTTGTTCATCTCCACTCTCAGCCTCCCCTCTCCCAGCTCAAAGCCATTCTCCCTCATCCTGGCACTCCCAGCTCTTGTCCAAAGTCCCTCCCCAGCTCTCCTGAAGCCCCTCTTCAGGTCCTGGAAGGCTGCTCTAAGGTCCCCCTGGAGCCTTCTCCTCTCCAGGCTGCACAGCCCCAACTCTCCCAACCTGTCCCCACAGGGGAGCTTCTCCAACCCTCCTCTGCTCATCTTCACTGCCCCCAAGCAGTCTCTCAGCCCAGGCTGAGGCACACCAAATGCTGTGCAACCAAGAAATTCCTGGGTTAGATTTAAAATACAGCAAGGGAAACCCCAAGCTGAGCTCATGCAGCTGACACACCCCCGTGGAGCAGCTCTGCATCACCTAAGGCATGCATGGAAGAGATTTCCTCTTCTCTGGGAAGCACTTGGGAGACTGGGAAGAAAGTTCATAGGACCACAGAATTGTCAGGGTTGGAAGGCAGCTCAAGGCTCAGCCAGTTCCAGCCCCCCTGCCATGGGCAGGGAAAACTCACACTAGAGCAGGTTGCTCACAACCTGCCTGGCCTTAAAAACTTTCCAGGGATGGAAGTTCAAGGCAAGGATCACCCTCAGCATTCTCCTAGCTGCAGACAAAATGCAGAACCTGCAGACCTCCTGCCCAGCACTCCCTGTGATGATAAAGGGAGAGTTAAATCAATGGCTTGGCTCAATACCCTACCAAACTGTTGAATAAAAGTGCACTGGAACCAAACAACCTCCAGCACAGGTGCTGCCTGCCCTTACCACAGAGCATTACAAAGCTTTTGCTGACTGAAAACCTCCAGGTTTTTTTTTTTTCTAGAGATATCTAGGAAATCCTGCTATCAACTTAAGAGTAAAACCCACCAGTGAGCAGCAGACAGCTGCAGTGCCACCACATCTCAAAGGAGAGGAAGGGTCCAAGCATTGGTAAGAAGCAGCACCTAGGGACTACAAGTCCCTAACCTCTCAAAAGCACATCCCTTTCTGTGTCAAACCACCTGTCCTCACCCAGGATAAGGAAAACCTTAGTCTTCCAGACCAGTGTTTGTTGTATTCAAAACTAAGTGATAAGGAGCATCAGGGAAACCCAATCCTCAATGTCCCCATCTCTTTCTGTGCTCACCTGAGACCCAGTCATGCTCCACAGCTTAGAAAGCACCACACCATGCTCCTGCCCAAGGGGACACGTCATTACTTTGTCCCCTGGCACATTTTTGGGCAGTAAGATGCCCCAAATTCTCCATCACCACCCTACCAGTATACAGGATCTCCTCTTTTCTCCTGTCTAGCTCACCTGGACTGTTAAGGGCTTGCACCCCCCAGCACCCGAGCTCGACGGGACGCAGAACTTCATCCCAGACACCACCTTCCTCCCACAGGCAACGTTATCCACGGCAGGAGCAAGCCAACGGCGACAGCATCCCAGAGCATCCGGCCTAACGGGGCCCCCCCTCAGCAGGGAAGAGTACGAAATACCAACCTTGGCTTTACCGAGGGTTCTGCGCGGGTCCCCGAGCCGCCGCCAGCTCCAAGCCTAACTCATCGCTCCGTGGGAGGTGGGAAACGACAACCATTTAAGGAGAGAAGCCAGGAAAGCAGAGAGAGAGAGAGAGAGAGAGAGAGAGAGAGGTACTTTCAAACTGAAGAAGCGGCCCACGGCACGGCCTGCTCCGGCATGGTCAGGTCAGTCCTCCCGCCCTGGGCTCGCCGCCGGCCTGGCCTCCCCCCGCCGGGCCGCAGCCGCCTCAGGGAGAGGCGCGGCGAGGTCGCGGGACGCGGGGGCGGCCGGGGAGTCCGGATCGCAGCGGCCGCCGCCGCAGCCCGCGGCGAGGCCCGGCCCGCCGCTCGCCTCTCCCCATGGGACGGCCCCGCCGGGCCCCGCCGGCCCGCGGACAAACGCGGCGGCGCCCCGAGGCCTTCACCGCCGCTGCCGCCGCCGCGCCGGGAGGCCCCGCGGTGGCGTGGGATGGAGCTGGGGGTGTCCTCTACCCGGCCGGGGCCGCTCCCCACCCCGGCGAGGCCCACACAAAGGGCGGCGGCAGCAGTAGCGGCGGCGGCGGCCGGGACCCTCACCGGCGACGGGAGGCCCCTGTCAGCCCGCTGGCCGCTGGGAGTGCCGCGGCCTACTCGCTCCGCCCCAGCCCCGCGCTGGCGTGGCGGCGGGAGCCGAGAAGAAGGTTAGGAAAAACGGCGCCGGTGTCGGAGGCGGGCGGGCGGCGGTGGCCGCGGGGTGCGGGAGGGAGCGGAGCGGAGCGGGCCGGGCCGGCCGCAGCGGCGGCGGTGGAGGAGGAGGAGGAGGAGGCGGCGGCGGGGCGGGGCGGGCCGGGCCGCGGAGGCTGCCCCCTGCTGGGCAGCGCCGACAACAGCGCCGCCGCCTGCCGCCACCGGTACCGGCGCTGCCGTGGGGGGCCGGGGAAAGGGCGCCGCCAACAGCGTCCCGGAAGGGCTCGGCGGGGCCGGGCCGGCCATGAGGGCCGCGCTAGTAGGGTACAGCAGCTCGGAGGAGGAGGAAGAGGACGAGGAGCACCGGAGCGGCGGCGCGCAGTGTCCCCCCGAGGCCAGGTGGGACCGGAGCGGCGGGACGGGCCCTTGGCGCGGGGGGCAGCGGGAGCGAGCGGGGCCGGGTGGGGAACGCGCGGCTTTCCTCCTTCTCCTTGTCCTCCTCCTCATCATCATCCTTCTCCCCGGTTCTTGCAGCGGCGGCCGCCCTCGCCTGCCCGTCCCCGCCGGGCTGCCGGGCGATCCGGGACCGGAGGAGATGGTCAGCGACGACAGCTCTCGGCACGGTGGCCGCGTCCGCAGCTTCCCCCACGAGCGGGGCAACTGGGCCACGCACGTGTACCTGCCCTGTAGGTAACGGCGGCCCGGGGCGGGACCGGCAGGGTAAGGGCGGGATAGAAGCCAACCGGGCGAGGCCTGGCGAGCCCTTAGGGTCAGCCGGTGCACGGCGGGAGCGGGAGCCCTGGGGAGCTGCTGGCCCCGCGGTGGAGAGCCGCCGCTGGTCCCCGGTGCTCCGCAGTGGGGGACCCGGCTCTGACTCGGCTCTGCCCTGCAGACAGGGCCCGGGAGGAATTCCTGGAGCTGCTGGAGCTGCTGGTCTCCCACGCTCGCACCCACGTCTCCTCGCTGGCTGCCATGGAGGAGTTCCACCTCAGCCTCTCGCAGTGCGTGGTGCTGCGCTACCACTGGATAGACCCTTTCGTCCGCCGCCTCAAGGAGCGCCTGGCTGCCTTCCACAGGTAGGGAGCCTGGGAGAGTGCTCCTCAACCTGCTCGGGCCCCCGGGGGTCTGTCCCTGGACCCTTGGCCCTGGGGATCCATTCCTTGCACCCTTCACTTGCCCTCTGGGTCTGTTCCTCACACCCTTCCCTTGCCTTCAGGGGTCTGTGCTTCCCCAGCCTCCACATCTCAAGTCATCTTGAGAGCTGATGCTGCACCAGTAAAGCCCCAGGGAGTTTTCCTCACTGCCTCAGCATCCAGTGCTACACAAGTCAAGTCTCAGCCCCTCAAGGATGAGGCTAGGGTTTTGCCATCCTCTGAACTGTGGCTTACCTCCTTCAGGGCTTCAGTTGCCATCTGGGCTTGGGAGAGCTGGCAGCTGTTGGGGCAGGGGCAATGGATTCATCTTGAACCCAGAAAGGTTCTGGGTGCACCAACTGCAGCACACTTTTGCCTTCATCTTCCCCAGCAATCTTGTTCTTTCCCCATCTTCTGGGGTGTTTTGTTGGTTGGTTTTTTTTCTCACCAGCTGAAATAGGATCTTTTGATTTTATTTTTTTTTAATTTTTTTTTTTACTTCAGGTTTTTCTGTGTGGCTGACCAAGTGAAGGTTTACACCAATGAAAACAAAACCAGGTAAGCCACAGCAGCATGGCAGCCTGGGGAGAGGGCTGGGCAAGGTGCTGGGTGGATGGGAAGTGTCACTTTGTCCCTAGAGGTTTCCCACCTTTCCCAACTACTTGCACAGCTTCAGTGCTGCTTCCCTGCAAGCCATTGGGGGCCAAACCTCAGGCTGCAGGATTTCAGCCTTCTGAAGAGATCTGTTCACAAGATGAACCTGAGGCAGGTCTTTGCCTTAGAGTTAGATTGATGTTAGGGTTGCACAGCAGTTAAAGGAGCCAGCTGAGTTTGCTGCCATCTCCCATCTGGTTTGTTCTGCAAATTCTCCTGCCAGCATGAGCCAGCAGCCTGGGGCCAGCAGAGCTGGGGGCCACCTCTTTTGGCAGCAGTGCCAGTTGTGAAATTGCAGGGCAGGTCTTCCAAGGGCTGGAGAGAAATGGCTCAGATGGTGCTAATTCTCCTGGGTGTCAGCTCAGGAGCCTGATCCAGTTGAACACAATGAAGGGGGGGAGGGGGTGTGTATGGACTGGATGACCTCCAAGAGGTCCCCTCCAGCCCAGTGCATTCTGTGATGGTGTGTTTTTTGTGAAGTAGCTGAAGTGTCAAAGCAAAGCTGATTAAAACTGGGGGAAGTTGCTGAGTGTAGCAGGAGTGGCCACCCACGAATAGCCACGGGCAGGATGAAGTGGATCCTGGGTGAGACTTTGGCTTCCCCTCCCCTCCTGGAGTCTGGAAAGCATCACCCAGACAGTCCTTGAGGAGGTACCTATTTGTCATGTCTCTCCAGCTTGGGACTTCCCCTTCTCTGTTTCATCTCCTGCCATAAAACCCCTCCAGCAACTTCTGTTTTCTGCATGCAGCTCCTGTCCTGCTCAGTGCTCTGCTGCACCTGGGGTGCATTCAGAAGAGTGTGGCCAGCAGGTCGAGGGAGGGTCTCCTGCCCCTCTACTCTGCCCTAGTGAGGCCACATCTGGAGTATTGTGCCCAGTTCTGGGCTCCCCACTTGAAGAGGGACAGGGAACTATTGGAGAGAGTCCAACAGGGACTGTGAGGGTGATGGAGGGCCTGGAACATCTGTCTGAGGAGGAAAGGCTGAGAGCCCTGGGGCTGTTTAGACTGGAGAGGAGAAGGCTGAGAGGGGATCTGATTAATGTCTGTAAACAGCTGAGGGGTGGGGGTCAAGAAGGGGCCAGGCTCCTTTGGGTGGTGCCCTGCACAAGGGACAATGGATACAAACTGGAAGCTAGGAACTTCCACCTCAACAGGAGGAGAAACTTCTTTGGTGTGAGGCTGCTGGAGCCCTGGAGCAGGCTGCCCAGAGAGGTTGTGGAGTCTCCTCTGGAGACTTTCAAGCCCCATCTGGATGTGTTCCTGTGTGACCTGCTTAGGCAGGGGGGTTGGAGTGGATGATCTCTGGAGGTCCCTTCCAACCCTTGTCACCGAGTGATTGTGTGACAGACCCATCAAGTGCATCCTTTGCATGGACGAGGACTTTTCCTGTCCCCAAAAGGTGCTGAGCTAATTGAGTGTAGCATCCCCTGCTGCTTCTCCTTGCTACCATGTCTTTATTTCTGCTTTCCTTCACAATTAGCTCAGCATCCTTGAATGCTTGAAACTTGGCATTCCTGAAATTAACTTCTGCAGAGGAGTTAGTCCAGTAGGAGTGCAGGGCCAAGAATGCTTGCAGCTGTGCTTTCTGCAGCATGAAAGGGTGCCTGGTGAGCAAGTGCAGGGTTCTGCACCTGGGCTGGAACAATCATCATTATCAATACAGACTGGGGGAGGAGGTGGTAGAAAGCAGCCCTGTCTGGTGGGATAAAATGAGAAACTTTGGGGGTTTTTGCTGGATGGATTAGGAGAAGGTCTGGGGGCCAGAGGGGGCAGGGGCAGGGGGGCAGCCCGAGCTCGGCGGCAAGAACAAGGAAGGCAAAGGTCACTTTGGTGGGCCTTTGGGGTTGGGCAGCCAAAGGCAGCATTTGCATTGCCAGAGAAGGTGGATATTTCTTTGGCCTCTTGTTTTTGCTCTGCTCTTGCTCTGAGGGGGTGGATTCAATCTACCAACCCTTGGGGCGAAAGTTTGGCTTGTGTGTGTGGCTGGCTGGCAAAGGTTCCATCAGCACAGGGATAGGGGGGGGACCATTGGGGAATCTTGCTGATAGGGAGGGAGCGGGCCCCGCAGAGGGAGGGCCACCTCTAGGGAATCGACTATGCCTCAGGGCGGTGGTTGAGTGCTGGTTGTCAAAAGAGAAAAGGGGCCTGTCTAAGCAAAGATAAGGGGCTCCGACGGTAGAGGGACATGGGGCGCTGCCCTGGGTGATGGGAGGCTGGGGGTCCGTGTTTCAGGCCTGTGAGAAGGGAGGATGGCTCAATGGTGACCCCCCTATAATGAACAACTTCCAGGGGACCTGAAAGGGGGGGGGGGCTTTACAGGGAGGGGATGGTGAGGAGGTGGGGGACTTAGTTTGGGGAAAGGCACAATTGCACGGGAGCGGGTAGGGGGTGGTTGGGTACCCTTTTCAATATTCTTACAATTAACTTCTTCCTCTATAAATCTAAATTCATTATATTGTGTGTACACGAAATTTTTCTGTTGACTTTCATAAACTTAATTCACTTTTTTTTATTTTTTATCCCCCCCCCCCCAAAAATTAGGTAACACTCTCCACACCACCTTTATATAGAGAAATTATTGGAGGGGGCTGGTTCGTGGATCAACTGGAAACAGGGTTTGCCCAGGGGAGGTGGCTTGAGGGCTCCATCCTGGGAGATATTTCAAGGTGGAAGGGTGGGCTGGGGTGGGGACAGGGGCGCCTGGTGGGCAAAAAGATCCTGAATTCCAGGTTTTTTTTTGGGGATGTCTGTCCTCTGCTGACTTTGCAGGGAGGTTATCCAAGATTGGATGAGTTTTATGGAGGTCTCCTTCCTCAATCCTGGGGAGAACCATATTTTTCTCTATTGGTTGGATTTCTTCCATGGCTTTTCTTTATGGACCTTCATTGGCCTTGGAATGTATTCTCTGCTTGGGGGCATTTTCCAGCTTTATGGCTTGGTAAAAAAAAAGGCTGGTCTCAAGAAGGGTGGTGGGACCCCAAGAGTTCCTTGGGAGGAATTTGGGGGGACCTTCCTACTTCTATATGGGGAGGGGAGGTCTCCCAGGGGGAAATTTCTTTAGTAGCTATTATCCCTTGTGGGGGG